>NC_071492.1:1263463-1334115 GCF_028500815.1 Rissa tridactyla | reverse complement strand
CTGTCACCGCTGTCACCACTGTCACCATCCGCTGTCACCATCCACTGTCACCACTGCCACCATCCACTGCCACTGCCACCACTGCCACTGTCACCATCCACTGTCACCACCACTGCCACCACTGTCACCACTGTCACCACTGTCACCATCCACTGCCACTGCCACCACTGCCACTGCCACCACTGCCACCATCCACTGCCACTGCCACTGCCACTGCCACCACTGCCACCATCCACTGCCACCACTGTCACCGCTGTCACCACTGCCACCATCCACTGCCGCCACTGCCACTGCCACCGCTGTCACCATCCACTGCCACCACTGCCACTGCCACCACTGCCATTGTCACCATCCACTGCCACCACTGTCACTGCCACTGTCACCACTGTCACCATCCACTGCCACTGTCACCACTGCCACTGTCACCATCCACTGCCACCACTGTCACCACCACTGCCACTGTCACCACTGTTGTCATCCACTGCCACTGCCATCATCCACTGCCACTGCCACTGCCACCGCCACTGCCACCTCTGCCACTGTCACCACTGTCTCCACTGTCACTGCCACTGTCACCACTGCCGCCCTCACCTGGCCACCACTGTCACCACTGCCACCATCACCACTGCCACTGCCACCAGCCACTGCCACCACTGCCACCAACACCAGCACAGCGTGGGGGGAGCAGCCATGTGCCACCCCTGCCACCGCCACCACCGCCGTCACCACCATTGTCACCATGAGTGCCACCACTGCCACTGCCACCGCCACTGTCACCACCACCACCAGTGCCACCACTCTCACCGCTGTCACCACCATCACCATCGTCACCTCTATCGTCACTGTCACCGGGGCCACCACCATCCCCACTGCCACCACTGCCACTATTGCCACCACTGCCACTGCCGCCACTGTCCCCACTGTCCCCACGGCCACCGCTGTCCCCACGGCCACCATCACCACGGCCACCCCTCTGTGTCCCCACTGCCACACACCCTGTCCCCAGTGCCACCACTGCCTCTACTGTCACCACTGCCACCACCAGTGCCACTGGTGTCACCGCCCCCCGCTGGCACGGCTGTCACTACTGTCACCACCACCAGCACCAGCGCCACTGTCCCCACTGCCACCATTCCCACCAGTGCCACCACCATCACCAGTGCCACCAGTGTCACTACTGCCTTTGCCACCAATGTCCCCACTGCCACCATCATCACCAATGTCACCAGTGTCATTGTCCCCACTGCCACCAGTGCCACCACCGCCACCAGTGTCACTGTCCCCACTGCCATCACCAGCACCAGTGCCACCAGTGCCAACACAGCCACCACCACCACTAGTGTCATTGTCCCCACTGCCACCAGTGCCACCACCACCATCACCACCAGTGCTGCCCGTGTCACTGCCACTGCCACCACTGCCACCATTACCACTGCCACCACTGTCCCCAGTGCCACCACCGCCATCACCAACAGTGTCACCAGTGCCACCGTCACCACTGCCACCAGTGCCATTTTCCCTGCTGCCACCATCACCACTGTCACCAGTGCCACCAGTGCCACCACCACCACCACTGTCATCACTGCCACCATGACCACCAGTGCCACCACTGCCACTGTCCCCACCGTCCCCGCTGCCACCATCACCAGTCCCACCAGTGCCACTGTCCCCACTGCCACCATGACCAGTGCCACCATGACCACCACTGTCACCAGTACCATCGCCAGTGCCACCACTGCCACTGTTCCCACTACCACCGGTGCCACCACTGTCCCCACTGCCACCACTGTCACCAGTGCCACCACCACCAGTGTCACCACTGCCACGTTCCCCACTGTCCCCACTGCCACCAGTACTGCCACCAGTACTGCCACCAGTGCCACCAGTGCCATTGTCACTGTCATCACTGCCATCATGACCACCAGTGCACCAGTGTCACTGTCCCCACTGCCACCATCCCCACCATCACCAGTGCCACCAGTGTCCCCAGTGCCAGCGCCGCCCGTGCCACTGTCCCTGTCCCCGCCCCCCCGTCCCCGTGGTGGCGCCACCGCGGTGTCACCGGGGGGTCGTGCCCCCCCCCCGCCCCGTTCCCACGGGGGGGGGGGGGGGAGGGGCCACATCCACGTGACCCCTCGCGCAGCGGCGGGGGCGTGGCCCCGTCTCCCGGGCAACGCCGGCCCCGCCCCCTCCCCCGGCCCCGCCCCGCCGCGCACGCGCCCGAAGAGTGTGTGTGTGGGGGGGGGGTGGTCGCGCGCGGCGGGGGCGGAGCGTGCGCGCGCGCGGGGCGGCGGCGGCGGCGGCGGCGGCGGGGGGCGAGTGAGCGGCAGCCGGGGGCGAGTGAGTGAGTAACGGGGCGAGTGAGCGCCGGGGGGGGCGATTGTGCAAAGGGGCGAGTGTGCAAAGGTGGGGCGAGTGTGACACGGGGCGGGGGGCGAGTGTGATACAAGAGGGGCGAGTGTGGCACCGGAGGGCGGGGGAGGCGATTGTGCAAAGGGGCGAGTGTGACCCAAGGTGGGGGGGGGGCGAGTGTGACACGGGGAGGGCGAGTGTGACACGGCGGGGAGGCGGGGGGGGGCGATTGTGCAAAGGGGTGAGTGTGCAAAGGGAGGGGGCGAGTGTACAATGGAGGGGATGAGCGTGCAAACCCGGGGGCGAGTGTGACACTGGGGGGGGGGCGAGTGTGCAAGGGGGGGTAGAGGGCGAGTGTGCACGCTCGCAGGGGTGGGGGGAGTGAGTGTGCAAGGCTTTGGGGGTGAGTGTTCAAGGGTGGGGGGGTGGCAGTGAGCGTGCGAGGCTGGGGGGTGAGTGTGTAAGGGTCTAGGGGTGAGTGTGCAAGGAATTGGGGTGACAGGGAGCGTGCGAGGCTGGGGGGGGTGACGGTGAGCGTGTAAGGCTGGGGGGGTGAGCGTGCAAGGCTGGGGGGGGTGAGCGTGCACGTCCCTGGGGGTGACGGTGAGCGTGCAAGGTTAAGGGGGGTGAGCGTGCAAGGCTGGGGGGGTGAGCGTGCAAGGCTGCGGGGGTGACAGGGAGCGTGCAGGGCTCACGGGGAGCGTGCGAGTCTCCGGGGGGGTGTGTGACAGTGAGTGTGCAAGGCTCTGGGGGGTGAGGGGGAGCGTGCAAGGCTGGGGGGTGAGTGTGCAAGGCTCTGGGGGTGACAGGGAGCGTGCGAGGCTGGCAGGGAGCGTGCAAGGGGTAGGGGTGAGCGTGCCAGGCTGTCAGGGGGAGCGTGCAAGGCTCCGGGGGTGAGCGTGCAAGGCTCCGGGGCTGCCGGGGAGTGTGCACAGCCCGGGGACGAGCGTGCATGGCTGGGGATGAGCGTGCAAGGCGCTAGGGGGTGACGGGGAGCGTGCAAAGGCTCCGGGACGCCAGCGTGCCCGGCCCGAGCGTGCATGGCTTCGCAGGTGAGCGTGCACGGCCGCCGTCGGGAGGGCGAGCGTGCGCGGGGCTGAGCGTGAGCGTGCAAGGCCGGGGATTGAGCGTGCAAGGCCTGGGGCGGGGGTCGGGGGGGAGGGGGGGAGGGGGAGAGCATGGCTCAGGGGTGAGCGTTGCACGGCCCCGGGGCGAGCGTGCAGGGCCTGGGGCGAGCGTGCGAGGCTCCGGGGAGGTGAGCGTGAGCGTGCGGGGGCCGGGGTGAGCCTGAGCGTGCAAGGCCCAGGCTGAGCGTGCGAGGGCCGAGGGCGAGTGTGCACGACCTGGGGCGAGCGTGCGAGGCTCCGGGGGCGATTGTGCGAGGCCGGGGGCAAGCGTGCAAAGGCTCCGTGCTTGAGCGTGCAAAGCCGGGCCCGAGCGTGCCCCCCCGCCCCCCCCCTCCCCCCGTTACACCCCCCCCCCCGTCCCACCCCCGTGCCCCGTGGCACACGCGTGTGTGAGGCGTGCGAGGATGCGGCCGGGGGCCGGTCCCCCCCCGGGCGCCCCTGGGCCTCTCGGGGGGCCCCCCGGGGCGGCTTTAGGCTGCCCCCCCCCCGGGGCGCCATGTGGGGCCCCCCCCCAGCCTGGCCCCCCCTGGGCGCTGAGGGGCACCCTGGGGCCCCCCCCCGGCACCCGCCTCAGCCTGGAGGGCGGCAGCAGCAGGACCGTGGCCGGTAGGAAACGAAGCGGGGGGCGGGAGGGGGGGGTTGGGGGGGGCTGGAGGGCCCCCGATATGGGGGGGGTCGGGGGGGGCAGAGTTAAGGATATACTGGGGGGGGGACGGACCGAGTTTGGGGGAGGCCAGGGTTAAGGATATATTGGGGGGGGGGACAGAATTGGCGGGCGGGGGGGGGCGGAGATGGGGGGGCAAAATTTTGGGGGGGTGGGGGGCAGAGTTTGGGGGGGGGTTAAGGATATATTGGGGGGGGGCAGAATTCGGGGGATCCCCAGATTAGGGACGGAGTTTGGGGGGGTCTGGGGAGGGGGACACAGGGATAAGGATATATTGGGGGGGGGTCAGAGTTTGGTGGGATTTTAGGGGGGGGTGGAATTAGGGGGAGACAGAGTTTGGGGGATCCCAGGGGCAAAATTAAGGGGATTTGGGGGGGGGGAAGTTGGGGCCCCCGGGGGGGGGGCAGATTTGGGGGACCCCAGGAGATTACAGGGATGTCCCTTGTTTCCGGGGGGGGGGGGGGGGGGCAGGGGGGGTGACATCGATAATTTTGGGGGGGGGGGGAGGCAGAAGGATGGGGGAGGGGGCGAGGGCACCCCGGGGGCTGCTGGGAGGTGGTGGTGGGGGAGACCCTCAGGCCCCCCCTGACACTGGGGTTACCCCCATGGCCCCCCCATACCCCCCCCCCCCCTCCCAGGACACCTGAGCCCCCCCCCAGATCCTCCCAGGACACCTGGGTGTCCGGCCCCCACCCCCCCCCCCCCCGACACCTGCCTCCCCCCAAATCCCCCCCCCCCCAACACCTGGGTGTCCCCCCCCAGGACACCTGCCCCCCCCTCAAATCCCCCCTCCGACACCTGGGTCCCCCCCCCGGACACCTGCCCCCCCCGAATACCCCCCTCCCTGATGCCTGGGTCCCCCCACCTCCACAGCCCCCCCCCCACCCCCCCCCAGCAGGTGGAGGGAGGGGGGTGTGTGTGTGGGGGTCGTCCCCCCCCCCTTGTTCCCACTGTCCTCTCAGGCTCCTGTGTCCTGTCCTCCCCCACCCCAAAATTCCGTGTCCCCCCCCCCATCCCCCCCCAGATTACCACGGCGGCCGCTCCCGCAGGAAGAGCGTCCCCGGGGGGAAGCAGTACAGCATCAACATGGACGCCCCGCCCGCCCCCCCCTTCCGGCCCTCGGTGAGCACACGCCTGTCGTCACGGTTACCGTGGTCCCGCGCACGCCTGTCGCCGCGGTTACCCTCGTCCCGCACACGCCTGTCGTCACGGTTACTGTGGTCCCGCGCGTGCCTGTCACCATGGTTACCCTCCTGCCGCACACGCCTCTCGTCGTGGTTACCCTCGTCCCGCACACGCCTGTCGTCATGGTTACCGTGGTCTTGCACACGCCTGTCATCATGGTTACTCGTGTCCCGCCGCGCCTGTCAGCATGGTTGCCGTGGCCCCGCACACGCCTGTCGCCGTGGTTACCCTCGTCCTGCACACGCGTGTCGTCACAGTTACCTTCATCCCGCACGTGCCTGTCGTCATGGTTACTCTTGTTCCGTACACACCTGTTGCCATTGTTACCCTTGGCCCGCACATGCCTGTCGTCATGGTTACTGTGGTCCTGCACATGCCTGTTGTCATGGTTATCCTTGTCCTGTACACGCCTGTCGTCATGGTTACCGTGGCTTTGCACATGCCTGTGGCCACGGTTACCCTCATCCCGCACACGCCTGTTGTCATGGTTACCGTGGTCCTGCACATGCGTGTTGTCAGCGTTGGGCTGGTCCTGTGCATGCCTGTTGCCGTGGTTACTGTGATGCTGCGCACGCCTTTCGCCATGGTTACCTCGCCCTGCACACGCGTGTTGTCACGGTTACTCGGGGCCTGGGTCGGATGTTGCCGTGGTTACCCCATCCAGCACAGGCCTGTCACCGTGGGTGCCCCATCCTGCACATGCCTGTTGCCATGGTTACCCCACTCCCATGTCCCCATGGTTACCGCGGTCCTGCACACGTGTGTCCTCATGGTTCCCCTCGTCCCATGTCGCCATGGTTACCGTGGTCCTTCCATGCCTGTTGCCATGGTTACCCCGCTCCCATGTCACCACGCTCCCCCCGCCCCCACACACGCGTGTTGCCATGGTTACCCTGATCCCGCATCCCCATGGTTATACACCCCCCCCCGTTGCCATGGTAACGCCATCCTCTGCTCCCCATCGTCATCGTAACCCCACACTGTGGTACCCGTCGCCATGGCAACCCCGGGCCTGCGGTACCCATCGCTGCGGTAACCCTGGTCCTTTGCTCCCCGTTGCCATGGCAACCCTGCTCCCATGCCGCCGTGGTTACCCCATCCTGCACCCGCGTGTTGCCATGGCAACCCTGGCCCTATGCTCCCCATCACCGTGGGAAACCCCCTGTCCTATGCGGGCTGTCGCCATGGTAACCCCAGGCCTGTGGTACCCATCGCCACGGTAACCCTGGCCCTATGCTCCCCGTCGCCATGGTAACCCCGGGCCTGTGGTACCCATCGCCACGGTAACCCTGATCCTATGCTCCCCGTCGCCGTGGTAACCCTGGGCCTGTGGTACCCGTCGCTGTGGTCACCCTGGCCTTATGCTCCCCATCGCCATGGCAACCCCGGTCCTATGCTGGCTGCCGCCATGGTAACCCCAGACCTGTGGCACCCGTCGCCACGGTAACCCTGGGCCTGTCGTACCCGTCGCCACGGTCACCGGGGGCCTGTGGTACCCATCGCCATGGTAACGCCAACCCCCCCCCTCCCCGGGGGCTCCCCATCGCGGCGATTACTCCCTCCGTCCCCCACGGCCTCCCCCCTCCCCCTGGACCCCCTGGACCCCCGGCCCCCCCCGGCCCCCCCGACCCCTTCCCGCCCCCCCCGGCGCCCCCCCTCAGCCGCCTGTACCCCAGCAAGGCTTCCTGAGCCGCCGCCTGAAGAGCTCCATCAAGCGCACCAAGAGCCAGCCCAAGCTCGACCGCACCAGCAGCTTCCGGCAGATCCTGCCCCGCTTCCGCAGCGCCGACCACGACAGGTGGGGGACAGCGGCGGGGACACCTCGGGGGGACACCCCGGGGACAGCCCCTGGGGACGGCGCGGGGCGGGGGGGATGGGGGGCGGCAGCACAGGGAGGCGTGGGGGATGGGATGCTCTGGGGGTGGGGGGGTGACGTGGGGAAGGTCCTGTCCAGGTGGCACCAAGGTGGAGGTGGGGACAGTCCCGCTGCCCGAGTGGCCCTGGGTCAGATTTGGGGACGGTCTTGTTCTCTGGGTGTCCCCAAGCTGGGGATGGGGACAGTCCTGCTGGCCAGGTGGCCCTGGGTAAGGTTTGGGGACGGTCCTGGTCTCTGGCTGTCCCCAAGTTGAGGATGGGGACAGTCGTGCTGCCCAGGTGGCCCTGGGTCAGTTTGGGGACAGTCCTGGTCTCTGGGTGACATTGAGCTGGGGATGGGGACAGTCCTGCCCAGGTGGCACCAAGGTGGAGATGGGGACAGTCCTGGTCTCTGGGTGTCCCCAAGCTGGGGATGGGGACAATCCTGCTGCTGAGGTGGCACTGGGGTGGCCATGGGGACAGTCCTGCTCAAGTGGCACCAGGGTGTGTGTGGGGACAGTCCTGGTCTCTGGGTGTCCCCAAGCTGGGGATGGGGACGGTCCCCGCTGCCCGGGTGGCACCAGGGTGGGGCTGGTCTTGATGGCCAGGTGGCATCAGGGTGGGGCTGGGGACAGTCCCGCTGCCCCAGAGGACACTGGGATGGACACGGGGACAGTCCTGTTCGCCAGGTGACGCCAGGTCAGGTTTGGGGACGGTCCTGTTCTGGAGGTGGCACTGGGTCAGGTTTGGGGACAGTCCCGGTCCCTGGGTGTCCCCAGGCTGGGCACGGGGATGTCCCCATTTCCTGAATGTCCCCAGGCTCGGTGTGGGGGTGGCTGGTCCCCGTGTCCTCCAGCCGGACACAGGGACAGGGTCCCCCAATGTCCCCGCTGTCACTGTGTGGGGCAGGTCCCCCATGTCCTTGTCCCCATGTGGGTCAGGGCGCCCCTGTCCCCATCCACATGTGGGGCAGGTCACTGATGTCCCCGCTGTCCCCAATGTTCCCACATGGGACAGGTCCCCAGTGTCCTGAATGTCCCCATGTGTGGCAGGTCCCCAGTGTCCCCCTGTGAGGCAGGTCCCCAGTGTCCCCAGTGTCCCCAATGTCCCCAATATGAGGTAGGTCCCCAATGTCCCCCCACTGTCCCCATGTGTGGCAGGTCACCAGTGTCCCCACTGTCCCCATGTGGAGCACATCCCCAGTGTCCCCATATGGGACAGGTCCCCAATGTCCCCCAATGTCCCCAGTATAAGGTAGGTCCCCAGTGTCCCCAGTGTCCCCCTGTGAGGCAGATCCGCAGTGTCCCCGTCCCCGTGTGTGGCAGGTCCCCAGTGTCCCCCATGTGGGGCAGGTCCCCCCGCCCCACCCCCTGCGAGGCGGGTCCCTGCTGTGCCTTGGGGACAGGTTGGGGACCGGGTGGCGGCGCAGGTGGCGGGTGGTGCCATTTATAGCCGGAGCCAGTGGGTGGGAGCCGGGCGCGGGATCCGGGCTGGCACCCGGCCCGGCGTCACCGTCACCGTCACCAGCACCGACGATGGGGTACGGTCCCCTGTCCCCGGGGAGGATGGCGGTGGGGGGGGGGGGGATGGGGGGTTGTCCCATGTCCTCGGTGTCCCCTTGGGATGTCCCCAGGGAGAGGGTCGCCAGGGGATGGGGTCTGTGTCCCCTTGTCCCCGTGAGCGTGCCTTGTCCCCAAGGGGGTTCCTTGTCCCCAAGGGGGTCACTTGATCCTAGGGATGTCCCTTGTCCCCCAAGACATGGTCCCCAGGGGATGGAGTCTCTTGTCCCCATGTCCCCAGGGGGGGTCCCTTGTCCCCAGGAGATGGTCCCCAGGGGATGAGGGCTCCTGTCCCCATGTCCCCTGGGGATGTGCCCAGGGAGATCCCTTGTCCCCAGGGGGATCCCTTGTCCCCTGAGATGTCCCTTGTCCCCAGGGGATGGGCTGGCCCATCTGCATGTCCCTCGCGGATGTCCCCAAGGGGGTCCCTTGTCCCCAGGAGTGTCCCTTGTCCCCAGGAGGGTCCTTTGTCTCCAGGAGATGGTCTCCAGGGGATGAGGTCTCCTGTCCCCATGTCCCCAAGGGGATTCCTTGTCCCCGAGGGCGTCCCTTGTCCCCTGGGATGTCCCTTGTCCCCAGGAGATGGTCCCCAGGGGATGGGGTCTCCTGTCTCCTTGTCCCCCGGGGATGTCCCCAAGGAGATCCCTTGTCCCCAGGGGGATCCCTTGTCCCCTGAGGTGTCCCTTGTCCCCAGGGGAAGGGTTGTCCTGTCTCCGTGTCCCCCAGGGATGTCCCCAAGGGGACGCCTTGTCCCTTTCCCCGGGGGGCACAGGTCCTCAGTGCTCCAGGGGTCCCTCGTCTCTGGGAGGAGGGTGTCCCTTGTCCCCTTACTGTAGCGGTCCCCAAGGGGAGGCGTGATGTCCCTTGTCCCCGAGGAGTGTCCCTGAGGTGTCCCCTGTCCCCAGCAGCATCCCTTGTCCCCTGCCCACGATGGATCCCTTGGAGGGGGAGGTCCCTTGTCCCCTGTCCCTTGGGATGTCCCCTGGGGGGATGTCCCTTGTCCCCAGGGATGCCCTGGGGGGGGGGGGTGTCCCTTGGGATGTCCACTGGGGGGATGTCCCTTGTCCCCAGGGATGCCCTGGGGGGGGGTGTCCCTTGGGATGTCCCCTGGGGGGTATCCCTTGTCCCCACGGGGAGGGGGGGGGGTGCCCGCTCGCCGGGGTATTTTTAGCCGCGCCGCCCCCGGTGGCGGTGACACGGTGGCGGTGACGGCAGCCGGGAGCGGTGGCCGTGGGGACGAGGTTCGGGGGGGGGGGACACACGCGACACGGTGGCGGGGGGGGGGACACAGGAGGTGACGGGGCCGCTGCTTACGCAGCCCCGGGGATAAATATAGCGCCCGGGGGCGGCTTCACCTGCGGCAGCTGCCGGGGGCGGGGGGGGGGGGGCCCGGACGCCTGGGTCCCCCCGGTTTGGGGGGGAGGGAGGGGGGGCTGGGTGCCTGGATCCCCCCGGTTTTGTTGGGGGGGGGGTGTGTAGATGCTCTGTTCCCCCTGTTTTGGCCGGGGGGGGCACACTGGACGCCTGGGTCCCCCCGGTTTGGGCGCGGGGGGGGCTGGATGCCTGGGTCTCCTGTTCTGGGGGGGGCCCGAATTCCTGGGTCCCCCCTGTCTGGGGTGGTGGTGGGGGGGGGGAGGGCTGGACACCAGGATCCCCTCTATTTTTTTTTGGGGGGGGGGTTTCCCCGGACGCCTGGGTCCCCCCGGGGATGTGACATTGAGGGTTTGGGGTGGGGGGTGTCGCTCCTGGGTGCCCCCCACTATGTCCGTGTCCCATCCATCCCCCCCCCCCCCTTCCCCCCCACCCTGACTCTGTCTCTCTCTGTCCGTCCCGGCGCCGCGGACGCGTCCCCAGGTCCCGCGCGGATGCCCCAGGTACCCCCTCCCCACCGTCACCGTCACCCCCACACCCCCCCCCCAAAGCTGGCATGCCACCACCACCACCACCACCACCACCTTGGGCACCTCCCCAACCCACCCCCCCCCCAGCGACCCCGACACCCCCCCCCCCGAGCATCCCCCCGCGTCCCCGCAGGGCCCGGCTGATGCAGAGCTTCAAGGAGTCGCACTCCCACGAGTCCCTGCTGAGCCCCAGCAGCGCGGCCGAGGCGCTGGAGCTCAACCTGGATGAGGACTCCATCATCAAGGCGGTCCACAGCAGCATCCTGGGCCAGGAGTTCTGCTTCGAGGTACGGTCCAGACCTTCTTGTCACCCACCCCCCCCGGCCATCGCCACGGTGGCTCATCACCGGTGTCCGTCACCCGCAGGTGACCACGGCCTCGGGGACCAAATGCTTCGCCTGCCGCTCGGCTGCCGAGAGGGACAAGTGGATCGAGAACCTGCAGAGGGCGGTGAAGCCCAACAAGGTGAGGAGGGGATCAGAGGGGGGGTGGGGGGGGTCAACTGGTGGGGCTGGAGATGGTCAGGTGGTTGGGCTAGTCAGCTGGTGGGGCTGGAGATGGTCAAGTGGTTGGGATGGTCAAGTGGTGGGGATGGGAATAGTCGAGTGGTAGGGATGGGGATGGTCAGCTGGTGGGCACAGGGATGATTAACTGGTGGGGCTGGAGATGGTCAAGTGGGGGGCATAGTCAACTGGTGGCAACGGGGGTGGTCAGCTGTTGGGGGTGGGGATGGTCAGCTGGTGGGGATGGTCAGCTGGTGGGGACGGAGATGGTGAAGTGGTGGGGATGGTCAGCTGGTGCGGGTTGTCAGCTGGTATGGATGGGGGTGGTCAACTAGTGGGGATGGGGATGGTCAACTGGTGGGGGTGGTCAGCTGGTGTGGATGGAGATAGTCAAGTGATAGGGATGGGGATGGTTAACTGGTGGCGATGGAGAGGGCCAACTGGTACGGATGGGTATGGTCATCTGGTAGGGATGGTCAACTGGTATCAGTGGGGATGGTTAACTGGTAGGGATGGAGGTGGTTAACTGGTGGAGATGGGCATGGTCAACTGGTGGGGGTGAGGACGGTCAGCTGGTGGGGATGGGGATGGTCAGCTGGTGGGTATCATCAACTGGTGGGCATAGGGATGGTCACTGGTGGGGATGAAGTGGTCATCTGGTGGGGGTGGAAATGGCCAACTGGTGGGGATAGATGTCCCCATGGGTCGCCCTGGCACTTGGGGTCACCATGCCCTGGAGTCGCTGGTCCTGGTGGCTGGGGTTGTCCCCTGGGGTCACCCCTGCCCCAAGGTCATTGTCCCCATCTGCTCCCACCCCCAGCTCTCCCTGTCCCTGTCTGTCCCACCACCCTGGGCCCCTCCGTGCCCCACATCCCCCCCTACCCCGCCACAAGCCGTCTTCACCCCCCACTGTCCCTGCGTCCCCTGCTGACCTCCTTCCCTCCCACCCCTCCGCAGGACAACAGCCGGCGGGTGGACAACGTCCTGAAGCTGTGGGTGATCGAGGCGCGAGACCTTCCCCCCAAGAAACGCTACTACTGCGAGCTGTGCCTGGACGACATGCTCTACGCCCGCACCACCAGCAAGGCACGCACCGACAACGTCTTCTGGGGAGAACACTTTGAGTTCAACAACCTGCCGTCCGTCCGCACCATCCGCCTGCACCTCTACAAGGACACCGACAAGAAACGCAAGAAGGACAAGAGTAACTACGTGGGGGATGGTGAGCATCCCCATCGCCAGCGTCACCGGCCGGCACTTCGCCGAGCAGTGGTACCCGCTCAGCCAACCCAGCGGCAGCAAGAGCAAGGCGGGTTGTCCCGCCCTCCGCGTCAAGAGCCGCTTCCAGACCATGAGCATCCTCCCCATGGAGCTCTACAAGGAGTTCGCCGAGTACGTCACCAACAATTACCGGATGCTCTGCGCCGTCTTGGAGCCTGTGCTCAGCGTCAAGAGCAAGGAGGAGGTGGCCTGCGCGTTGGTGCACATCCTGCAGAGCACCGGCAAGGCTAAGGTGGGGGGGGCTGGGGGGTGGGGAGGGGTGGGGCAGGGTGGGGTGGGGGTGGGGTGGAGGGTTGAGGCGGGAGGGAGGACGGCTGATGGAAAGAGGATGGATGGAAGGGCGGATGGATGGAAGATGGATGGAAGGATGGATGGATGGTGGATGGGTGGATGGATGATGGACTGATGCAGGATGGATGGATGGAAGGATGGATGATGGATAGAGGGATGGACAGATACAGGATGGATGGAAGGATGGATGGATGGATAGAGGGATGGACAGATACAGGATGGATGGAAGGATGGATGATGGATGATGGACAGATGCAGGATGGATGGAAGATGGATGGAAGATGGAGGATGGATGGACAGACAGATGGGTGGTAGATGGAAGGTTGGATGGAGGATTGAGGATGGACAGATGGCTGGATGGACGGAAGATGGATGGATGGAAGGAGGATGGAACGATCGATGGATGGAGCAAGACGGACAGATGGGAGACGGGTAGAAAGGAAGGATGGATGGAGGGTTGGAAAGAGGGTTGGATGGTGGACTGGATGGATGGAGAAGGATGGGCAGACAGGTAAGGGATGGATGGATGGATGGATGAATGGGTGGGTGGGTGGGTGGAGAGTGGATGGAGCAGGATGGACAGACAGATGGGGGATAGATGGAAGGTTGGATGGAGGCTGGATGGAGGACACATGGGGGATGGACAGAAGACAGAAACATGGACGGTGGAGGGAGGGGTGGAAGACAATGGCCAGACAGATGGGGGTTGGATGAGGACGAATGGATGGAGAAGGGATAGAGGACAGATGGAGGACAGACAGGGATGGATGGGTGGATGGATGGACGGACGGACGGACGGACGGACAGACGGACAGAAGATGGCAGGAGGACACAAGGATGGACGGAGGGTGGGCTGGGCCAGCCTGTCCAGGCTGCTGGGGTGCAGGCAGGCGTTGGGCTGCCCTGACGGCCGTGGGCAGGACTTCCTGTCGGACATGGCCATGACGGAGGTGGATCGCTTCATGGACCGGGAGCACCTGATCTTCCGGGAAAACACCCTCGCCACGAAAGCCATAGAGGAGTACCTGAAACTCATCGGCCAGAAATACCTCAAGGATGCCATTGGTGAGCTCCACCAGCACTGGGGGGGGTGCTCATCATGGCTGGGGCTCCCTGTCCTGGTCATGTCCCCATTGGCATGGCTGTGGGATGGTGGGTGGTCCCCAGACATGGCCATATCCTCATTGGTATGGCCGTGGAATGGTTGGGTGGTCGTTCCTCACAGCCATGTCCCCCTTAGGGTGCAAATGGGGGATCCTCGGTCCCTGCTCATAGGCAGGTCCTCATGGGCATGGCCATGGGATGGTTGGGTGGTCCCTTCTCATCACTGTGTCTCCTTTGGCGTGACTGCGGGGTGGTTGGATGGTCTATTCTCATGGCTGCATCCCCATTGGCATCACCATGGGATGTTGGGTGGCCCCTTCTTCTGGCCATGGGACAGTTAGGTGGTCCCCTCTCATGGCTGGGACCCTGTTGCTGTGGTCATGGGAGGGTTGGGTCATCCCTTATGATCATGTCCCTGTTGGCGTGGCCAGGAGATGGCTGGGTGGTCCCTTCTCATGGCCACATCTCCATTAAGGTGATCTGGCCAGGGGACAGTTGGGTGGTCTCCAGCCCCTCTTCATTTCCAGGTCATGAGATGGTTGGGTGGTCCCTTCTCATGGCCATGACCCCATGGAGCCAGCCTGTCTGTGGGACACTGGGGTGGTCCCCGATCCCCTCTGATGTCCCCGTCCCCATGCAGGTGAGTTCATCCGAGCGCTGTATGAGTCGGAGGAGAACTGCGAGGTTGACCCCATGAAGTGCTCGGCCTCCACCTTGGCTGACCACCAGGCCAACCTCCGCATGTGCTGCGAGCTCGCCCTCTGCAAGGTGGTCAACTCGCACTGGTGAGTCCTCAGGGCTGGGGACATCCCCCGGTGTCCCCACCGTGGGTCCCTGACCGTGTCACCCCCCCTGCCACGTAGCGTGTTCCCACGGGAGCTGAAGGAGGTCTTTGCCTCGTGGCGGCTGCGATGCGCCGAGCGGGGCCGCGAGGACATTGCCGACCGGTTGATCAGCGCCTCGCTCTTCCTGCGGTTCCTCTGCCCCGCCGTGATGTCCCCCAGCCTCTTCGGCCTCATGCAGGAGTACCCCGACGAGCAGACCGCCCGCACCCTCACCCTCATCGCCAAGGTCATCCAGAACCTGGCCAACTTCACGAAGTGAGAGCCCAGCGTGGAGGAGCAGGGGGGTGGTGGTGGATGACGGTGGTCAGGTGGAGGGAGGGAGGACTCAGGTGGGTGGGGAGGAGAATGGAGGGATGGTGGAGGGAAGGTGGATCTGTAGGGTGGGTGGAGCTTTGATGCACAGGTGGATTCACGGGTGGATGGAGGGGAGTTGGATGGGTAAGTTAATGGATGGAGAGAAGATGGATAGATGGACGGAAGGTGGATGGATGAGTTGATGGACAGAAGGTGGATAGATGGACAGAAGATGGATGAGTTGGTGGATGATGGGTGGAAGATGGATGAACGAGTTGACATAGAGGAGTTGGAAGAAAGATGGACACATGGAGAGAAGATGGATGAGAGAGTTAATAGATGATGGATGTGAGATGGACAGAGGAGTTGGATGATGGACAGAAGATGGAGGGATGAGTTGAATGGACAGAAGATAGAGTAGGTGGATGAGCTGGCAGATGGGCAGAAGATGGAGGGATGGGTGTACGAATGGGCAGAAGATGGAGGGATGAGTTGATGGGAGGCGGAAGATGGATAGCTAGAAAATGGATGGATGAGTTGGTGGATGAGCGCAGAAGATGAAGAGATGAACAGAAGATGGATGAGTTGATGGCTGATGAGTGGAAGACGAGTGAGTTGATGAGTAGGTGAGGTGGTGGATGGAGGGAATAAGGATGAACAGAAGATGGCTGGATGGATGAAGGTGGGGGGATGAGTTGGTAGGTAGAAGATGGCTGGAGGAGTTGGGCGGACAGAATACAGACAGACAAGTTGGATGGATGAGTTTGGTGGGCAGCAGGATGGATGGATGGATGGATGGAAGAAAGGGAGGAAGACGGATGCATGGATGAGTTGGTGGATAGATGGATGGAGAACAAAGGGACGGCAGAGCTGGATGAAGGCCAGACGTGGCTTTACGAAGGGACATCTGGAAGCTGGAGGGACGGAAGGGACAGAAGGTGGCAGGCCAGGCTGGTGTGGGGGGACAACAGCCATTGAGCGGCCCAGCACAGGCCCCGCTGAGCGCCCGCCTACAGGTTTGGCAGCAAGGAGGAGTACATGGCCTTCATGAACGAGTTCCTGGAGCTGGAGTGGACCAGCATGCAGCAGTTCCTCTACGAGATCTCCAACCTGGACACCCTCACCAACAGCACCAGCTTCGAGGGCTACATCGACCTGGGCCGTGAGCTCTCCACCCTCCATGCCCTCCTCTGGGAGGTCATGTCCCAGCTCAGCAAGGTACCCCGGTCACCCGGGACCCCCATGGGAGGGGTGTCACCTGGACACCCGGGTCCTCTCCTGGGTGGTGATCAGGAGCTTGGACACCTAGGTTCTCCCCCAGGGGAGGTTTTGGGGTTCTGGGTGGCCCTGGAGGGGCATTTTGGGTTCCCATCCACCCCTGGCCCCAAGGGGAGGTCATTGGGGTCCCAGGCCCTCGTGTCCCACCACAGGAGGTCATTGGGGTCCCATCCACCCCTGGCCTCAAGGGGAGGTCACTGGGGTTCCACCCACCCAGGTCCCACCACGGGAGGTCATGGGGGTCCCAGCCCCTCACATCCCACCATGGGAGGTTACTGGGGTGCTGGGGGTTGGGGTGGGGACGCGTGGCTGACCTGCCCCCCAGGAGGCCCTGCTGAAGCTGGGCCCGCTGCCCCGGCTGCTGACGGACATCAGCGTGGCCCTGCGCAACCCCCACCTGCAGCGGCAGCCGAGCCAGGGGGAGCGGCTGCCCCCCAAGGGGCTGGTGCTGCGGGGGCCCTCGGCCGACCTCCAGCCCTACCTCGTCCGCGACCTCAACAGGTGGGGACTCCTGAGAACCCCCCGCTGTGTCCCCCCACGTCCCCGTGGTACCCCCCACATCCCCATGGTACCTCCATCCTCATGGCACCTCCACATCCTTGTGGTACCTCCACATCCTTGTGGTACCTCCACATCCCGCCCCGGGTCCCCCCCAGTGTGTCTCCCCATGTTGCCGTAGTGTCCCCCCATGTCACCCCGGAGGCCCCTGGTGTCACCTGGGGTGTCTCCCCACTCCCTGTGAGTTCCTCTTGTCATCTGCTCTCTGCCCTTGCAGCTCCGTTGACCTCCAGTCCTACATGGTGCGGGGCCTCAACAGGTGGGTGACGGGGACAGGACGGGGACAAGGACGGGGATGGCATGAGGACAATGATGGGATGGGGCAGTCATGGGATGGAGATGGTGGTGGGATGGGGATAGGGATGGGGTGGGGACAAGGATGGTATTGGGATGAGGATGGCGAGGGAGATGGAGATGGGGAAGGAGTTGGGGAGGGAGATGGGGATGGTTTGGGATGGGGATGGAAATGGCGATGGCGATTGGAGATGGGGATGGGGATGGAGATGGGGATGGGGATGGGGACAGAGATGGGGAAGGGAATGGAGGTGGAGATGGAGATTGGGGAGGGAGATGGAGATGGGGATGGGGATGGGGATGGGGATGGAGATGGAGATGGAGATGGGGAGGGAGATGGAGATGGGGAGGGAGATGGGGAGGGACATGGAGATGGGGATGGGGATGGGGATGGGGAGGGAGATGGGGATGGGGATGGAGATGATGGAGATGGAGATGGGGATGGGGATGGGGATCGGAAGGGAGGTGGGGATGGGGATGACGGTGGTGTTGGGGATGTCGATGTGGCTGAGGCCAACGTGGGGACCTCACTGGAGGTCCCATCTCCCCCGTAACCCCCACCCCCCCCCCCCCCCACCAGCTCCATGGAGGTGCCCCGCCTGCCCTCCCCGCCGCAGGAGAAGGGGCCGCAGGAGGTGCTGGTCCTGAGCCGCCCCCCCCTGGCCCGCTCCTCCCCCGCCTACTGCACCAGCAGCTCCGACCTGACGGAGCCCGAGGGGGGCCGGGGGGCCCTGGGGGTGGGCAAGAGCGTCTCCATGCTGGACCTTCAAGATGGCCGCGTTGACAGCATCCCTAGTTTGCCCGCCGAGCTGCTCGCCGCCGGCGGCCCGGCCCCGGGGGGGGCCGGAGGGGGGCTGCGTCCCGGCCGCCTCTCCCAGGGCAGCGCCTCCAGCCTGGCCCCCCCTCGCCTGGGGGTACCCGAGCCGGGGGGGCCGCAGTTGCGGGTCCCCCTCTCCTTCCAGAACCCCCTTTTTCATTTGGCGGCCGATGGACCCTTGCGGGGACCCGAGCCGGGGGGTGAGGGGCCCTTCGCCCCCCCCCTGCACGGGTACAGCAAGAGCGAGGAGCTGGCGGCTCCCCCCCCCAAGCACATCACCCACAGCCACAGCTACAGCGACGAGTTCGCCCGGCCCGGGGGGGACTTCAGCCGGCGGCAGCTCTCCCTGCAGGACAGCCTGGCTCCCCCCCAGATCACCATCGGGGCCCCCCCACCCCCCACCCCTCGGGGGGCTCGGGCGGGGAAAGGTGGGGGGCCGGGGCCGGCGGCCCTGGGGGTCCCCTCCAAACCGCGGCCGGCCAGCGGGAACCTGCTGGCGTCCCCCGAACCGTCCTACGGACCCCCCCGCTCCCGGCAGCCCTCCCTGGCCAAGGAGGCGTCGGTGGCCGGGATGAAGCCGCCGGTCACCAAGCAGGTGGGGGGGGGAGATGGGGGACACGGTTGGGGTGGGGGACGGGGAGGACATGGTGGTGACATGGGGGACATGGAGGATAGGGGGGGCATGGGGCATGGTGGGGATGGAGGGACATGGTGGGGACAGAGAACATGGGGGACATGGTGGGGATGGGGGACATGGTGGGGACATGGGGGCTATGGGGGACATGGAGGATAGGGGGGGCCATGGGACATGGTGCGAATGGGGGACATGGAGGACTTGGCGGACGTGGGGGATATGGGGGACATGGAGGATAGGGGGGCCGTGGGGCATGGTGGGGATGGAGGGACATGGTGGGGATGGAGGGACGTGATGGGGACAGAGAACATGGGGACATGGTGAGGATAGGGGACATGGTGGGGACATGGGGGGTATGGGGGACATGGAGGATAGGGGGGCTGTGGGACATGGTGGAGATGGAGGGACATGGTGGGGATGGGGGACATGGAGGACTTGGGGGATGTGGGGGATATGGGGGACATGGAGGATAGGGGGGCCGTGGGGCATGGTGGGGATGGAGGGACATGGTGGGGATGGAGGGACGTGATGGGGACAGAGAACATGGGGACACGGTGAGGATAGGGGACATGGTGGGGACATGGGGGGTATGGGGGACATGGAGGATAGGGGGGCTGTGGGACATGGTGGAGATGGAGGGACATGGTGGGGATGGGGGACATGGAGGACTTGGGTGACATGAGGGCTGTGGGGGACATGGAAGATGTGGGGGCCAAGGGGCATGGTGGGGACGGAGGGACGTGGTGGGGATGGAGGACGTGGGGGACATGGTGATGACATGGGGGCTATGGAGGACATGGACGATATGGGGGGGCCACAGGGCATGGTGGGGACGGAGAGATATGGTGAGGATGGAGGACATGAGGACGTGGTGGCTATAGCGGACATGGGGACATGGTGGGGATGGGGGCCATGGTGGGGACATGGGGACTATGGGGGACATGGAGGCTGCGGGGGCCATGGTAGGGATGGAGAACGTGGGGGACATGGTGGGGACAAAGAGACTATGGAGGACATGAAGGATATGGGGGACATTGGGGACGTAAGGGAACATGGGGACATGGTGGGACATGCAGGGACAGGGGGATATAGGGGACACGATGGGGATGGGGGGATGTGGCAGAGATGGAGGACATTTGGGACATGGAGATATGGGGGAACATGAGGGACATGGGGGACATGGTGGGGATGGGGACAGAGAGGGACACGGGCAACATGGGGCAGGGTGGGGATGGAGGGACATGGGGGACACGGGGGAACATGCAGGACACGGGGACGTGGCAGACATGGGTGGACACGGTAGGACATGCAGGACGTGGGGGCACAGGTCACAGCAGGGACACGCCATGGGGATGAGAGGGACCAAGCCCGTGTCCTCATGTCCCCCCCGCCCCAAGGCCTCGCAGACGCCGTCGACACTGAACCCGGTGATGCCGGCGGCGGAGCGCACGGTGGCCTGGGTGTCCAACATGCCGCACCTCTCGGCCGACATCGAGAGCTCCCACATCGAGCGCGAGGAGTACAAGCTGAAGGAGTACTCCAAGTCCATGGACGAGAGCCGGCTGGACCGGGTAGGGAACACCGACGGCCCCCGTCCTCCGGGACCTGGGGGGGCAGGGGGCCAGGGGACCCAGGCAGCCAGGCCCCAGGAGGTGACCTCGATGGACCCCAGGTCCCAGGGGATGACACTGATGGACCCAAGTGTCCAAGTCCCAGGAGATGACCTCGATGGACCCCAGGTCCCAGGGACCCAGGCGTCCAGGCCCCAGGAGATGACCTAGATGGACCCAGGTCCTGAGGACCCAGGCGTCCAGGCCCCAAGAGATGACCTTGATGGACCCCAGGTCCCAGGGACCCAGGCATCCACACCCCAGGAGATGACCCTGATGGACCCAGGTCCCAGGGACCCAGGCATCCAGGCCCCAGGAGGTGACCTTGATGGACCCCAGGTCCCAGGGACCCAGGCGTCCAGGCCCCAGGAGATGACCTTGATGGACCCCAGGTCCCAGGGACCCAGGCATCCACACCCCAGGAGATGACCCGGATGGACCCAGGTCCCAGGGACCCAGGCGTCCAGGCCTCAGGAGATGACCCTGATGGACCCAGGTCCCAGGGACCCAGGCATCCACACCCCAGGAGATGACCTTGATGGACCCAGGTCCCAGGGACCCAGGTGTCCAGGCCCCAGGAGATGACCTTGATGGACCCCAGGTCCCAGGGACCCAGGCATCCACACCCCAGGAGATGACCCTGGTGGACCCAGGTCCCAGGGGATGACCCTGATGGACCCAGGTCCCGAGGACCCAGGCGTCCACACCCCAGGAGATGACCTTGATGGACCTCAGGTCCCAGGGGATGACAGTGATGGACCCAAGTGTCCAAGTCCCAGGAGATGACCTTGATGACCCCCGGTCCCAGGGACCCAGGCATCCTGGCCCCAGGAGGTGACCTTGATGGACCCCACGTCCCAGGGGATGACCCTGAGGGACCCAGGTCCTGAGGACCCAGGCATCCAGGCCCCAGGAGATGACCTTGATGGACCCCAGGTCCCAGGGACCCAGGTGTCCACATCCCAGGGGATGACCCTGATGGACCCAGGTCCCAGGGACCCAGGCATCCCGGCCCCAGGAGGTGACCTTGATGGACCCCAGGTCCCAGGGACGCAGGCATCCAGGCCCCAGGAGATGACCTTGATGGACCCCACGTCCCAGGAGATGACCCTGATGGACCCAGGTCCCAGCAGATGACCCTGATGGACCCCAGGTCCCAGGGACCCAAATGTCTAGGTCCCAGGAGGTGACTCTGATGGACCCCAGGTCCCAGGGGATGACCCTGATGGACCCCCAAGTTCCATGGGATCCAGGATCCAGGTTTCAAGTTCCTAGAGGATGCCTCAGGTGAACCCAGATCCTGGGGACCCAGGTGTCTGGGCCCTGGGAGATGACCTTGATGGACCCCGGGTTCTGAGGACCCAGGGTGTACAGGTGTCACCATGGTAGGGACCCAGGTGTCTGGGTGTCACCATGGTGGGGTCACAGGTGCCCAGGTGTCACTATGGGTAGTCCCAGGTGTTTGGGTGTCATCTTGGTGGGAACCTAGATGTTCAGTCATGACGATGGTGGGCACCTACGTGTCTGAGCATCACCACTGGGGAGGACCTAGGTATCCGGGTGTCACCATGGTGGGGACCCAGTTGTCCAGGTGTCATCATGGGTGGTCCCAGGTGTTCAGGCATCACCATGGTAGGGACCCAGATGGTCGGTCATGACCACGGTGGCACCTACATGTCTGGGCATCACCATTGAGGGGAACCTAGATGTCCAGGAGTCACCATGGTGGGAACCCAGGTGTTCAGGTGTCACCATTGGGGGACCTGGGTGTCGGGTGGCGGTGGTGGGGGGGAGATGGCGCCGTCCCCCTGCAGTGTGGGTTGTGTCAGGTGAAGGAGTACGAGGAGGAGATCCACTCGCTGAAGGAGCGGCTGCACATGTCCAACCGCAAGCTGGAGGAGTACGAGCGGCGCCTGGTGTCGCAGGAGGAGCAGACGAGCCGCATCCTGCTGCAGTACCAGCACCGCCTGGAGCAGAGCGAGAAGCGCCTGCGGCAGCAGCAGGCGGAGAAGGACTCCCAGATCAAGAGCATCATCGGCAGGTGAGGGAGGGACCCGGCCCCGGGGACAGCGAGGGGACACCGGGGACGCTGGGGGGATGGGAGGGCAGTGGGAGTTGGGGGTGGAGAGTTGTGGTGGGGCACGGAGGGATGGGAGGGGCATGGGGACACAGAAGGACATGAGGGACATGGGAGCACAGAAGGACATGAGGGACATAGTGGGACATGGAGGACATGGGGACACAGGGACGTGGGGACACAGAAGGACATGAGGGACATGGGAGCACAGAAGGACATGAGGGACATAGTGGGACATGGAGGACATGGGGACACAGAGGGACATGGGGACACAGAAGGACATGAGGGACATGGGAGCACAGAAGGACATGAGGGACATAGTGGGACATGGAGGACATGGGGACACAGAGGGACATGGGGACACAGAAGGACATGAGGGACATGGGAGCACAGAAGGACATGAGGGACATAGTGGGACATGGAGGACATGGGGACACAGAGGGACATGGGGACACAGAAGGACATGAGGGACATAGTGGGACATGGAGGACATGGGGACACAGGGACATGGGGACACAGAAGGAGAGGGGGACATAGATGGACTTGGAGGACATGGGGACACAGAGGGACAGGGGGACATAGATGGACATGGAGGACATGGGGACACAAGGACATGGAGACACAGAGGGACATAGGGACATAAAAGGACATGAGGAACATAGTGGGACATGGAGGACATGGGGACACAGAGGGACACGGGGGATACCTGGACATAGCAGGACACGGGGGTGTCCCCTCGTGTGCCTGCGTGTCCCTGGGGCGGCTGGCCTCTCCCCACCATGTCCCCGTGCATCCCCAGGGTGTCCCTGGGGGGTGGCAGCCTGTCCCTGGGGCTGGCAGTGTGACACTGGGGGTGTCCCTGGGGTGTCCCCACTTGTCCTTGGGGTGGGTGGCAGTGGGTCCCAGGGTGGGTGTCCCTAGGGGGTGTCCCCGGGGCTGGCAGCGTGTCCCTAGGGGGAGTGTCCCCATCCCCATGGGGGCCCTTGGGTCATAGCGTGTCCCCAAGGGGGTGTCCCTGTCCCCTGGGGAATGTCCCCGGGGTGTCCCTGGGGGCTGTCTCCGTGTCCCTGGGTGTCCCTGGGGTTGGCAGTGTGTCCCAGGGTGAGTGGCCCCGGGGTGTCCCCATGAACCGGGGTGTCTCTGGGGGTGTCCCCTTGTTCCCAGCGTGTCCCTGGGGGTGTCCCCTTGTGTCCCAGATGTGTCCCTGGGTGTCCCTGGGGGTTGTCGGGGTGTCCCCAGGGTTGTGCCCATGCCCTTGGGGTGTCCCCAGCGTGTCCCTGGGGGTGTCCCCATGACCCTGCTGAAGCCTGGCCCCTGTGTGGTGTCCCCAGGGGCATCCCCGAGAGTGACAGGGTGTCCCCATGTGTGTCCCCCCATGACCTGGCGTGTCTCCAGGGTTGTCCCCATGGCCTTGGGGTGTCCCCAGGGTGTCCCTGGGAGGTGTCCCCGTGACCCGAGGTGCCCCTGGGGTTGTCCCCATGCCCTTGGGGTGTCCCGGGGGGGTGTCCCCATGACCCGAGGTGTCCCTTGTGTGTGTGTGGGTGTCCCCATGACCCCGGTGAAGCCCGGCCCCCCCAGGTGGTGTCCTCAGGGGAATCCCCGTGGGTGGCAGGGTGTCCCCGTGGGTGTCCCCCCATGACTTGGGGTGTCCCTGAGGGTGTCCCCATGCCCTTGAGGTGTCTGCAGGGTGTCCCAGGGGGGTGTCCCCATGACCCAAGGTGTCCCTGGGGTTGTCCCCATGCCCTTGGGGTGTCCCAGGGGGGTGTCCCCATGACCCGAGGTGTCCCTTGTGGGGGGTGGGGGGTGGTGGTGTCCCCATGACCCCGGTGAAGCCCGGCCCCCCCGGGTGGTGTCCCCAGGGGCGTCCCCGGGGGTGGCTGCGGGACCCCGGGGGGTGTCCCCGTGTCCCCCGGGGTGCCCCCCCGGGGGTGGCAGCGTGACCCCGGTGAAGCCTGGCCCCGCAGGCTGATGCTGGTGGAGCAGGAGCTGCGCAGGGATCACTTGGGCGCCCACGACCCCCCCGAGGGCCGGCGGCGGCTGCTCGACGCTCAGGTGGAAATTACAATGTCATTGCTCTGCTCCGTGTGACATCGGCCATCCCACGCCGCGCTGGGGGCGGGGCCCGGGGGGGGGGAGATGGGGGCACCCATGGGTGGGGGTACCCATGGAGGGGGGGGTATGGGTACCCCAAGGGGGGTTATTGGAGGGGGTCTGTGGGCACCCGTCGGGGGGATATGGACATCCCGGGGGGGGGGGGGAGATGGGGGGCACCCACGGGTGGGGGTACCCATGGAGGGGGGGGTATGGGTACCCCAAGGGGGGTTATTGGGGGGGCTGTCTGTGGGCACCCATGGGGGGTATGGGCACCCATATGGGTATGGGTGGGGATATGGACATCCCTGGAGGGGGGGGAAGATGGGGGCACCCATGGGTGGGGGTACCCCTGGGGGGGGGTATGGGTAGCCCAAGGGGGGTTATTGGGGGGGTCTGTGGGCATCCATGGGTTGGGTATGGGCACCCCAAGGGGGGTTTATTGGCATCCCGGGGAGGGGGGAGCGGGGCTGGGGGCACCCATGGGTGGGGGGGTACGGGCACCCATGGATAGGGCATGGGCACCCCAAGGGGGGGGTTACTGGGGGGGGGTGTCTGTGGGCACCCATGGTGGGGGTATGGGCATCCATGGGGGGGTTTATTGGCATCCCGGGGGGGTAGTGACCTATGGGGGGGCGGGGGGGAGGGCTATGGTCACCTATGGGGGATGTAGGGGGACAGGGCCATCCCTAGAGGGGACAAGGGGTTGGCTGGGGCAGGGGGGGGACACTTGGTGGCCCCGGGGGGGGGTGGGTTGGTCACTGCTGGGGGGTGGGGTGGGGGGGCAGAAGGGGACAGAGCCATCCCTGGGGGGGACATGGGGACCCATAGAGGGGTGCAGGGGGGCAGGGCCACCCCTGGGGGGAGGACAGGAGGGGACCCCTGGGGTGGATATGGTCACCCCTGGGGGGCCATAGGAAGCCCGCGGGGGGGCACAGCCACCCCTGGGGGGGACAGGGCCACCCCCAGAGGGGACCTGGTGACCCCCAGGGGGATGTGGGGAGGACAGGGCCACCCCCAAGGGGGACAGGGCCACCCCCGGGGGGACATGGTCACCCCTGGGGGGTGTACAGGGCTGTCCCCAGTGGGGACAAGGCCACCTCTGGGGGGGACATGGGCACCCCTCTGGGGGACAGGGCCACTCCCGGGGGTGCAGAGTCACCCCCGGGGGGGATAGAGCCACCCCTGGGGGGGACATGGTTACCCCCCGGGGGGAGGCAGGGCCACCCCTGTGGGGACAAAGTGACCCCCAGGGCAGACAGGGCCACCCTTGGGGGGCCCCAGAGCCACCCCAGTGGGGACAGGGCCACCCCCGGGGGGACACGGTCACCCCTGGGGGGGAGGACAGGGCCACCTCCAGGGAGGACCGTGAGGGACATGGGGGGGGTGTGACAGAGCCACCCCCACCCCCCCCAGCCTAGGGACAGGGCCACCAGCGTGTCCCCAAGGCCACCTTTCCCTCCACCAAGTGAGGGAGCCGGTGACGGACCCCCTCCTTGGGTTGGGGGGTCACCCCCCTGCCACCTCAGAGCCACCTCCCCCCCTCAAGGCCACCACGGGGACACGGCGTGTCCCTGACCCACCCCCGCCCCCCCCCCCCAACTCAGCCACCCCACATCCCCCCGCGGGGACGAGCGTGTCCCCCCGCGGTGGCCCTGACCCCCGTGTCTCTCTTCGTCCTAGCTGTCCGTCAGGTAGCGCGGGCCAGCCCTGCCATTGTCACGGGACCCTCGGCCTCCGGTGACACGCCAGGTGGGTCCTCCCGTCCCCGTCCCTGTTCCCGTCCCCACCCCCACCCCCCCAGGTAGTGCCCAGAGGACATCGGGGAACCCTTGGGGACACCACGCTGGCATGTCCCCCATGTTCCTCCTGGGCCCTCATGTCCCTCAGGGACACTGAGAACCCTTGGGGACATGGATCCAGGATGTCCCCAAGACCTTCTTGTGTCCCCATGTCCCTCATGGACATTGGGAACCCTTGGGGATATGGATCCACGTGTCCCCATGTCCCTTCTGTGTCCCTCGGGGACACTGGGAACCCCCGGGGACATGGATCCATGTGTCCCCTTGTCCCTTCCGTGTCCCTCGGGGACACTGGGAATGCCCGGGGACACGGATCCACGTGTCCCCATGTCCCTTCCGTGTCCCTCGGGGACACTGGGAACCCCTGGGGACATGGACCCTGGCTGTCTCCACATCCCTCCTGTGTCCCCATGTCCCCCAGGGACACTGAGTTCCCTTAGGGACACACAACGCTGGGGTGTCCTCTGGACACCAGGAACCCTTGGGGACACACATCTAGGGTGACTTATGTCCTTCTCGTGTTCCCATGTCCCCTGAGGGCCACTGGGAAACCCTTAAGGACGTGGATCTGAGGTGTCCCCTTGTCCCCCAGGGACACTGGGAAACTCCTGGGGACATGGATCCATGGTGTCCCCATGACCCTCATGTGTCCCCATGTCCCTCATGTGTGCCCATGTTCCTCAGGGACACTGGGAAGCCCTGGGGACACAATGCTGGGGTGTCCCCGTGTCTTCAGGACACTGGGAAGCCTTGGGGACATGGGTCTAGGGTCACCCGTGTCCTTCTTGTGTCCCCATGTTCCCTGAGGGACACTGGGGAACCCACGAGGACACGGATCCAGGTGTCCCCATGGTCCCTTCCGTGTCTCCATGTTTCCCTGGGGACACTGGGAGCCCTTGGAGACACGGATTTCACATGTCCTCATGTCCCCAGGACACTGGGGAACCCCTGGGGCCATGGACGTTGGCATGTCCCCGTGTCTCTCTTGTGTCCCTGTGTCCCCTAGGGACATTTGGAACCCTTGGGGACATGGAGCCAGGGCGTTCCCATGTCCTTCTTGTGTCACCATGATCCCCCATGGACTTTGGGGACCCACAGGGACATGGATCCATGTGTCCCCATGTCCCTCAGGGAAACCACGAACCCTTGGGGACATGGATCCATGTGTCCCCATGTCCCTCAGGGACACTGAGACTCCTTAGGGACATGGATCTAGATGTCCCCATGTCCCTCTTGTGTCCCCATGTCCCTCAGGGACACTGAGACCCCTTGGGGACATGGATCTAGATGTCCCCATATCCCTCTTGTGTCCCCATGTCCCTCAGGGACACTGAGACCCCTTGGGGACATGGATCCAGGATGTCCCTATGTCCCTCTTGTGTCCCCATGTCCCTCAGGGACACTGTGAACCCTTGGGGACATGGATCTAGATGTCCCCATGTCCCTCTTGTGTCCCCATGTCCCTCAGGGACACTGAGACCCCTTGGGGACATGGATCTAGATGTCCCCATGTCCCTCTTGTGTCCCCATGTCCCTCAGGGACACTGAGAACCCTTGGGGACATGGATCTAGATGTCCCCATGTCCCTCTTGTGTCCCCATGTCCCTCAGGGACACTGAGAACCCTTGGGGACATGGATCTAGATGTCCCCATGTCCCTCTTGTGTCCCCATGTCCCTCAGGGACACTGGGACCCCTTGGGGACACGGATCCAGGGTGTTCCCATGTCCTTCTCTTGTCCCTCTCTCCCCCTGGGGACACATCCCCCAGGTGTCCCCATGGCCCTCTTGTGTCCTGGTGGGACCTTGTCCCCTCCCTGCCATCCTCCATCCCAATCCGCCCCAGAGGACGTGGATTTGGGATGTCCCCATGTCCCTCCCCTGTCCCATGTCCCCCCAGCACCCCCGTGACACGGATCCAGTGTGTCCCTGTCCCCGCTGTGTCGTGGCCAGGACGTGCCACGGGGACATCCTGGTCCCCTCCTGGTGTCCCTTATGCCCTGTCTGTCCCAGGGGACATGGATCCAGACTGTCCCCATGTCCCCCACGGACACTGGGAACCCCTGGGGACATGGACCCAGGGTGTCCCCATGTCCCTCTTTTGTGTCCCCATGTCCTCCAGGGACACTGGGAACCCTTGGGGACATGGATCCATGTGTCCCCATGTCCCTTCTATGTCCCCCAGGGACACTGGGAACCCTTGGGGACATGGATCCATGTGTCCCCATGTCCCTTCTGTGTCCCCCAGGGACACTGGGAACCCTTGGGGACATGGATCCAAGTGCCCCCATGTCCCTTCTGTGTCCCCCAGGGACACTGGGAACCCTTGGGAACATGGATCCATGTGTCTCCATATCCCTTCTGTGTCCCCCAGGGACACTGGGAACCCTTGGGGACAAGGATTCGTGTGTCCCCATGTCCCTTCTGTGTTCCCATGTCCCTCAGGGAGCCCCTGGGGACATGGATCCAGGGTGTCCCCATGTCCCTCTTCTGTCCCCATGTCCCTCAGGGACACTGGGGACCCTTGGAGCTGTGGATCTGGGGTGTCCCCATGTCCCTCTCGTGTCCCCATGTCCCCCTTCGGGACATGGATCTGGGGTGTCCCCATGTCCCCTTGGGGCCACCAAGGAGCCCTTGGTGGCCACGGCTCTGGGCTGTCCCTGTCCTGCTTATGTCCCCCCTGGGGGCGACACCAGCAGGGACAAGAGTGTCACCGTCCCCTCTGGGGGTGGCTGGGGGTGGGTTTGGGGGGGGGGGGGGGGGCCACCCACCGTCCCCCAGCGCTGGCGCCCGCCGTCACCCGCCTCGTCTCCATCCTCGTGTCTCGTGTCCGTCCCCATCTCACCTCACCTGGGCCTGGGGAGTGGGGGGGGGGGGAGGTGACACGCGCGTCCCTGTGCCATGTCCTGTCTGGGGGGGGGGGGGCGTGTCACAGGGATGGGGACATTTTTTTGGGGGGGGCGGGGGGGTCCTGCCAGTGCCAGAGGGTCCCACGGAGCCACCACAGGTGAGTGACGCGCCGGGGCGGGGGGCGGGGGGGGGTGGGTGGCATGGGATGGGGGGGGGGGAGTGTGGGGGAGTGGGGGGGGGAGGTTGGCTTGGGGACACTTGGGGGACACTTCGGCAGTGGTGGGGGGGACGGGGGGGGGTGAATGAGCCCCCTCGGTGCCTTGCAGGAGAGGCAGCTTTCCGCCGTGGGTGCAGCAGACCCGGGTGTGAGCTGGGCCGGGGGGGTCCCCGGGCGGCCCCCGCCTCCGCCCCCGCCACCCCCGATCACGGCCAACGGCGAGCTGCGCGGCCCCGCTGCTGAGCACTAGCCCCCGCCCCGGGGGCCCCCCGGGACCCCCCCCAACCCCAACGCCCCGGGGCTGGCGGCGGCCCCCGGAGACCCCCGGGGAAGAGGAGGCGGAGGGGAGGGCGGGGGGGGGGGGGGGTGGTGGAAAAAAACCACCCCCTCTCCCTCCCACCCCGGCCTCGTGTGACACGGGGAGCCCCTCGTGCGAGGGGAGAGGGGGAGGCCTCGTGCGACGGCTCCTCGTGCGACGGCTCCTCGTGTGATGGGAGCCGGGAGGCCTCGTGCGACAGCTCCTCCTCGTGCAAGGGCTCCTCGTGCAACAGCTCCTCATGGGATGGCTCCTCGTGCGACAGGAGCAGGGCGGCCTCGTGCAAGGGCTCTTCATGCAATGGCTCCTCGTGCAACAGGAGCAAGAAGGTCTCACGCAAGGGCTCCTCGTACGACAGGAGCACGGAGACCTCACGCAAGGGCTCCTCGTGCGACGGGAGCGGGGGAGGCCTCGTGCAAGGGCATCTTGTGCACCAGCACCTCGTGCGACGGGAGCAGGGAGGCCTCGTGCAACAGCTCCTCGTGCAACAGGAACAAGGAGGCCTCGTGCACCGGCTCCTCGTGCACCGGGACAAGGGGTGGCCTCGTACATCAGCTCCTCGTGCATCGGGTCCTCGTGCAATGGGGGCGGGGAGGCTTCCATGCACTGGCTCCTCGTGCAACAGCTCCTCGTGCACCGGGACTGGGGCGACCTCGTGCACTGGGAGCGGGACGGCCTCGTGCATCACCTCCTCGTGCATTGGGACTGGGGGGGGGAAAGGGGGGGGGGGGCGGTGACACCCCCTCGTGCATCAGGATCACGGTGGCCTCGCGCAAGGGGATGGGGGCGGCCTCGTGCAACGGCTTCTTGTGCTCCAGGACCGGGTATCCCTCGTGCGGCACCTCCCCGTGCACCAGGACCCGACCTCCCCGTGGCATCACCTCCCCGTGCACCAGGACCAGGCCAGCCCCCCACCCCCCCCCCCTTCTGGCCCCCGCCAACCTCCCGCCCCCCCTCCCTTTTTTTTTTCCTCGTGCATCACCCTCCTTGCACCAGGACCGGACCTTCCCCCTCCTGCATCAGCTCCTCGTGCATCACCACCCCTCGTGCACCAGCCTCCCCCGTGCACCGGCACCGGACCTTCCCCTCGTGCATCACGTTTCCCCTCCCCCCGCCCCCCGCACACCCCCTCCCCACGTGCACCGGCCTCCTCGTGCACCGGCGCCGGACACCCCCGCCCCCCCCCCCAGCCTCGTGCATCGCCTCCCTCGTGCACCAGGACCGGAGCTCCCCGTGCGACACCTCCCCGTGCAGCAGCACCCCCCCGTACAACCCCCCGACCCCCTCCTTTTTTTTTTTGCCCCCTCCCCCCCCCCTTCTCTCTTCCTCGTGCATCGTCTCTCGTGCATCGCACACCCACCCCGTGCACCAGGAGCCACAGGACACCCCCGTGCGTCCAGCTCCGCCGTGCAACAGCCTCGCCGGGCACCGCCAGCGGGGCGTCACCGTGCACCAGGACCGGGGGGGGGGCGGGGTGTGTGTGTGTGTGTGTGTGTGTGTGTGTCATCATGCATCGGGGTGTCACCGTGCACCAGGCCCGGGGTGTCACCGTGTGTCGGGAGTGGGACGTCCCCGTGCACCACCAGCCTCATGCACCAGGACCCGGGGGAAGAGGCATCTCCATGCGCCATCATCCTCGTGCGACAGCATCAGGGGGTCCCCGTGCACCAGGACTGGGGGTGTGTGTGTGTGTGTGTGTGTGTGTGTGTGTCCCCGTGCACCGTCATCCTCGTGCGATGGCATCGGGGGGTCCCCGTGCACCACCGGTCTCGTGCAATGGCACCAGGGTGTTCCCGTGCACCAGGACTGGGGTGTCCCTTGGCGTCCACCCCCCCCCGTGCCCCGGGATGGGGCCACCTCGTGCATCGTGTCCCCCTCCCTGCCACGTGCCACCGGCCCCGGCCTCACATCCCCGGTCCCCCCATGGGACACCGGCGGAGGGGGGGGGGAGGGGGGGGGACCTTGTCCATCATCCCGGGACCCCCCCCCCCCCGTCTACCGGGACCCCCATTCAGCAGAACCCTCCCCCGTTCACCGGGACCTCCTCCCAAATGCACTGGGCTCCCCATTCATCGCCCCCCCTGTGCACCGGGACACCCCCATTGCATCGGGACCCCCAAGGCACCGGGTCCCCCCCCGACCCCGTGCACTGAGACCCCCCCCCCCCCCCAGTCCACCGGGAACCCCCCGTGCACCGGGACACCCCCAATTCACTGGGACTCCCCAATGCACTGGGACCCCCCCCATACCCCGTGCACCAGGACAACCCCCAAATGCACCGGGACATCCCCCCCCCCCCCAGTGCACCGGGCCCCCCCCTCTCCCCCCGAAATGCACTCAGTGCACCGGGACTCCCCAAATGCACCGGGCTTCCCCCCCCCGGCGCCCTCCCTCCCCCGCACCAGGCCCCCCCGCTTCACGGGCCCCCCCCCAGTTCAGCGGCCCCCGGTGCCCCGGTGCCCGGCCCGGGCCCGCCGCAGCCCCGACAATCCGCCGCCCGCGGGCGGCCCCAGGGCGGGTCTGGGCTGGCTCCAACCCCCGCCGGGGCCGCCGCTGCCCGCGGAGCCTTTAATAAACTCGGATCGGTCTTGTAGCCCCGCCTACCAGGGGGTGGGGCCAGCGTGGGCGGCCAATGGTGGGGTGGGGTGGGCGGGGCCTGGGGACGGAGGGGGCAGAGGTTGATTGGGCTGTAGGGGCGGGGTTTGGGGGGGCGTGGCTTTGGAGGGAGTTTGTGAGGGGGCGTGGCTTAGGAAGGGCGTGGTTAGGGAGGGGGCGTAGCCGAGGGGGCGCGTAGATTATGAGGGCGGGTTTTTTGAGAGGGGCGTGGCTTAGGAGAAGATGGGGAGCTGGAGGGGCGAGGCTTCGGGAGGGGGCGGGGTGTGGGTGGGGCTAGAGGGAGTGGGCGGGGCTGAACTGTTCAGGGGGCAACCGAGCACCCAAGGAGGGGGGGGCAACAGGGTGCCCGAGGGGGCAAGAGGGCACTCAGGTGGGCAAGCGAGCACCCTGTGGGGTCTTAAAGAGCCCCAGGGGGCAACTGGGCACCCAGGTGGGCAACTGCGCCTCCCTATGGGGCAGTAGAACAGTTCATGGGGCAACAGAGGGTGCCATGGGGCAACTGGGCACCCAAGAGGGCAGCCCATGGGGCATCGGAACAGTTCATGGGGCAACAGGACGCTCTGTGGGCAGGACAACAGGCTGGCCGAGGGGGCAACAGGGCACCCATGTGGGCAATAGGGCACCTGAGGGGGCAACTGGGCACCCCATGGGGCAACGGGGCACCCCGTGGTCATTAGAAAGTTCAAGGGGCAACAGGGCATCCCATGGGGCAAGAAGACGCCCTGTGGGGCAACTAGGTGCCTGAGAGGGCAACAGGGCACCCAAGTGGGCAACAGGGCAATCAAGGGGACCCTAAATCACTCCGTGGGGATGTAGAACATTCATTGGGCAACCGGGCACCCAAGTGGGCAACCGGGCACCCCATGGGGCAGTAGAACAGTTCACGGGGCATCAGGGTGCCCAAGGGCCAACAGGGCACCCAAGGGCACCCTAGAGCGCCCCATGGGTCAGTAGACTGTTCGTGGGGCAACAAGGCACCCCGTGGGGTAACAGGGTGCCCAAAGGGGCAACTGGGTGCCCAAAAGGGCAAGTGGCCACCCCTGCTCCGTGTGACAGCCGTGTCCCCGCAGGCTCGTGGCGGGGAGGATGGCGGCGGAGGGGGGCCGGGTGCAGATCTCCTTCCCCCAGCACGCGGCGGCGCTGCTGGACTCCCTCAACCGCCTGCGGCTGGAGGGGAAGTTCTGCGACGTGGCCGTCCACGTGGGCCGCCGCATCTTCCCGGCCCACAAGAGCGTCCTGGCCGCCGCGTCCCCCTTCTTCCACGACAAGCTGCTGCTGCAGGATGGGGGGCGCCTGCTGCTGCCCCCCGCCATCGACCCCGACGCCTTCGAGGGGCTCCTGCACCTCATCTACTCCGGGCGGTTGACGTTGCTGTTGGAGGCCCTGCCCGGTCATCTCTTGGTGGCCAGCGGTCTCCAGATGTGGCACGTGGTGGACCAGTGCTCGGAGATCCTGAGGGAGCTGGAGGGGGGGCCCTGCCGGTGGGCTGGGCGGGGCAACGAGGTGACATCATCATCGTCATCAAGCGGCCGCAGTGGTGAGGCTTCATCATCCTGGACCGCCCGTGGTGGAGATGGGGCTTCGTGTGCCAGCCACGGTGGAGATGGAGCGTCATCGTGGGCCACCCGTGGTGGAGATGGGTCTTCATGCACCAGCCACGGTGGAGATGGAGGATCATCGTGGCCCAACCGTGGTGGAGATGGGTCTTCATCCTCCTCGTGGACCACGTGCGGGGGCGATGGCTCATCGTGTCCCACCCGCGGTGGCGATGGAGCATCCTCATGGTCCACCCGTGGTGGCGATGGCTCTTCATCATCGCCATGGCCCATGCGTGGTGGCGATGGCTCTTCATGGGCCACCTGCGGCGGTGACGCGGCAATGCCATCTTTCACCAAGGAGGGGGGCGAGGAGGTTCTCAAAATCCGCGTGGCCACTGATGTGGCACCAGCAGCCACGTCGTCCCTGAGCTCCCTCCTGAAGGACACAGGCGAGGAGGTCCTCAAGATCTGCATGGAGGAGGACGAGGAGGAAGAAGAAGAGGAGGAGGAAGAGGGCGGCCACCGCCGCCGCCACCGCCCCACCGACGCCCTCCAGATCATGCTGGAGGAGGATGAGGAGGAAGACGGGGCCCCCGGAGACACCCACGAGCCCCCCAAGATCTTCTACATCAAGCAAGAAGCGGGCGACAGTGCCGCCGTTGAGGGCCTCCTGCCGGCGGCGGAGTTGGCCGGGGGCTTCGCCCCGGCGGAGGTGAGCTACGTCATCCCAGCCAGCAGCGGCGGGACGATGGTGACAACGGGCGGCACGCTGGTGACAGGCGGTGGGGCGGCCGTCTTCCCGCAGCCGTCTTGGAAACCGGTGGACCTTCACGGGAACGAGATCCTGGGCCGGGGCCAAGCGCTTCACGCCCCGGTGAAGTTGGGAGCGGCTCCCGACGGCAAACGCTTCGGTTGCCTGTGCGGCAAACGCTTCGCCGTCAAGCCCAAGCGGGACCGGCACATCATGCTGACCTTCAGCCTGCGGCCCTTCGCCTGCGCCGCCTGCCACAAGCGCTTCAAGCTGAAGCACCATCTGACGGAGCACATGAAGACCCACGACGGGGCCGGCAGGGCCTGCGAGCGCTGCGGCCGCCGCTTCCGCCTGCGCAGCGGGCTGGACAAACACCGGCCCCTCTGCCAGGGGGCTCGCTGGGGAGGGGCGTGCTGGGCCTGCGACTGAGGGGGACGCGGGGGAAGGGGGATGGAGGGGGTCCCGGTTCAGGGCTCCGGTCCCAGTTCAAGGTTCTATTCCCAGTTCAGGCTCCGGTCCCAGTTCAGGCCCTGGTCCCAGTTCACTTCTCTGGTCCCAGTTCAGGCTCCAGTCCCAGTTCAGGCTCCGGTCCCAGTTCAAGGCTCTATTCCCAGTTCAGGCTCTGGTCCAGTTTGGGGTTCCAGTCCCAGTTCACTTCTCTGGTCCCAGTTCAGGCTCCAGTCCAGTTTGGGGTTCCAGTCCCAGTTCACTTCTCTGGTCCCAGTTCAGGCTCCAGTCCCAGTTCAGGCCCTGGTCCCAGTTCACTTCTCTGGTCCCAGTTCAGGCTCCAGTCCCAGTTCAGGCTCCGGTCCCAGTTCAGGCTCCGGTCCCAGTTCAAGGCTCTATTCCCAGTTCAGGCTCCGGTCCCAGTTCAAGGCTCTATTCCCAGTTCAAGGCTCTATTCCCAGTTCAGGCTCTGGTCCCAGTTCAGGCTCTGGTCCAGTTTGGGGCCCCGGTCCCAGTTCACTTCTCCGGTCCCAGTTCAGGCTCCAGTCCCAGTTCAGGCTCCGGTCCCAGTTCAGGTCTTCGGTCCCAGTTTGGGGCTCTGGTCCCAGTTCAGGCTCCAGTCCCAGTTCAGGCTCCGGTCCCAGTTCAGGCTCCGGTCCCAGTTCAGGGCTTCGGTCCCAGTTTGGGGCTCTGGTCCCAGTTCAGTCTCTGGTCCCAGTTCAGGGCTTCGGTCCCAGTTTGGGGCTCTGGTCCCAGTTTGGGGCTCTGGTCCCAGTTCAAGCTCCGGTCCCAGTTTAGGGTCTGGTCCCAGTTTGGGGCTCTGGTCCCAGTACAGCTTCTGACCCAGTTGAGACCCCACACTGGTTTGGGGATGCAGCCCTGTCCCAGCTCAGGAATCTCTCCCAGTTTAGGGCCACTTCCCAGTTCAGGCCCTATACTGGTCTGGGCCCAGCTCCCAGTTCAGACCAGGTCCAAGTTCGGGCCCTGTACTGGTCTGGGCCCAGCTCCCAGTTCAGACCAGCTCCCAGTTCGGGCCCTGTACTGGTCTGGGCCCAGCTCCCAGTTCAGACCAGCTCCCAGTTCGGGCCCTGTACTGGTCTGGGCCCAGCTCCCAGTTTGGGTTCCGGTTCCCGCCCTCGTCTCCGTTCCGCCACCAGTGCAGCACCGGCCAATCAGCGCACGCAGAGCGGGAGCGCGACAGCCAATAGCGGCGCGGGGCGGGGGCGGGCGGGACGGCCGTTGCCAAGAGGGTCGTGCCGCGGCCCGGCCAGGTCGCCCTGGCAACGCGTGACCATGGCAACGGGAGCGGCGCCCCCGGGTCCCTCTGCCCGCCAGCAGCCACCCCAGGGACACCCCTGTCCCCACAGGGGTCCCAATGTCCCCCCCCACCCACCCCTCCCGCGGACACCCCTGTCCCCCTGGGGGATCCCAGTGTCCCCACAGGGGTCCCAATGTCACACCCCACCCCTCCCGGGGACACCCCTGTCCCCACGGGGGTCCCAATGTGCCCCCACGGGGACACCCCTGTCCTAATGGGGGTCCCAAGGTCCCCCCCACCCCTCTTGGGGACACCTCTGTCCCCATGGGGGGTCCCAGTGCCCCTCTCTGGACCCCCCGGGGACACTTCTGTCCCCCCGGGGGTCACAATGTCCTCCCCCCACCCCTTCTGGGGACACCCCTGTCCTAATGGGGGTCCCAATGTGCCTCCCCCTTCCCGGGGACACCCCTGTCCCCATGGGGGTCGCGGTGTCCCCCCCCCAGGATCCTCTTGTCCTTCCCGGGGGTGCCATCCCCCTCTGCATCCCCAACCTCCCCATACCGTGGGGACACTCGTGTCCACAAGTGCCACCCCTGACAGGATGCGGCGATGCCACCAGCGATGTCACCCCACGAGCTTTAATGGGCTGAAATGGTGTGAAAAAGGGGCAAAAGTGAAAAAAAGAAATAAAATAAAGCGTTGGGTCACCGGGATGGAAAGAACCAGTAAGCGACTGTGACAAACTGGGATGGTGCTGCCACCCAGGAGGTGACACGGGGTGACGTGGTGGGTCCCACCAGTGCTGGACTGGGCCATACTGGGATGGGACTGTCACCTATGTACGGGGTGACACAGCGGGATGTGGGGGTCCCACCAGTGCCATGCTGGGATTGTGCTGTCACCGATGAGGTGACACAGAGGGACACGGGGTCCCGCTAGTGCCTGTGGAGGTGACATGGGGTCCTACCACTCCTGGACTGAGCCAAACTGGGATGGCACCCATGGGGTGACACGGGGGTCCCACCAGTACCAAACTGTCACCCCCGTTGGCACTGTCACCTGGGAGGTGATATGGGGTACCACCAGTGTGGGACTGGACCAAACTGGGAGGGCACTGTCATCTACAGGGTGACACATAGGAATGTGGAGTCTTACCAGTGCCGGACTGGGCCAAACTGGAATAGCACTGCCCCCTGGGAGGTGACACAGGGTGATGTGGGGTCCTACCGATCCTGAACTGGTCCAAAGTGGGATAAGACTATCACCTCTGGGGTAACGTGGGGGTCCCACCAGTGCCAAACTGGGATGGTACTGTCATCTACGAGGTGACACATGGGGACATGGAGTCCCACCAGCCGAACTGGGATGGCACTGTCACCTACAGGGTGAAACATGGGGACATGGGGTCCCACCAGTGCCAAACTGGGATGATGCTACCACCTACGGGGTGACATGGGGGTCCCACCAGTGCCAAACTGGGATGGTACTGTCACCTACAGGGTGAAACATGGGGACATGGGGTCCCACCAGTGCCAAACTGGGATGATGCTACCACCTATGGGGTGACATGGGGGTCCCACCAGTGCCAAACTGGTCCCCATTCCTGGATACACCCTACTACCACCTACACCAAAGGTGCATGCGTGTGGGCAGGGGGACACCTCGGTTCCTGCTGCCCCACTGGTGGGTTCTGGGTACGTTGGGTCTCCGTGTCCACATCACGGCAGAGGTCACCAGCTGGGACATGATGGAGTAATTGGGTTTCCTTAATTATCCATCAAGATTTCCATGAGGGAATGCCAGCTCTCCCCACGGCGGGGTTAGGGTTGTCCATCCTGTGAAGGTTCTTGCCTTTTTAGATGTTCTCCACATCTTCTCCGGTGATGACACCTCCCGGGAACACTCGCTGCCCCTTTCTATGTGGAGACTTCCCGAAGGACGAAGGTTCAAGGCCAGCTTTCCCCTCGGTCATCCAGGAGGGCAATGCTTCCTAGGGGGAGGAAGAAGACGACCAAGGTCTTGGGTCGCACGCAAACCTCGGGAGAGTCATCTCAGTCCCACCATTCCCCATTTTCCTTTCCCTCAAAAATGGGTTTTCCCACCCAAGGACGGCGTTTGATTCCTCGCCTGGATGCCTGGAGGTGCTCAAAGCATCCTGCCGGTGTTGGGTCACCACATGGACCTCTCTATCGTGGACTACCTGTGGGAGTCTGCCATGAGTTCAACGCTCATCCTGTAAGTTCCTCCCCTAATTCGCATCGTCATTTCAACGCTTGAGTTGTTGTTTAATCGACCCCTTCCAGCTTCCCACCTTCCTCAGAGCTCGGGAGGGTTTCAAAGGCCACTTAACTCCACGCTCAGGGCACCGTTCCTCTCCTATTCCGTTTTTAAAAGGCGAGCCATTATCTCTTGGGACGTTGGGTGCTCACCAAACCACCGCTTTGACCCCGCCGCGGTGCCTGGAAGGTCAAACATCAGCCAAACTCGTTAGTTTGTCAACTCTGGTCATAGATTTCCATCCTTCAGAGGAGGAGACTGAGTCAATTTACCAACGGTCCCAAAGGACCTTCCCTTCCACATGTGGTCGACTTCCAAGAACTCCTCCTACCATTACCGCATCCACGAGCGGTCACTGATGGGACTGACTGTTGCATAGAGCTTGGCCAACCTGGTCTTGCTGCCTGATGATCCAGGTCACCATCCCATCCCCCCTCTCACCATTCCTGGAGCTGTTCAACCATCCCATACTCAAAGTACAAGAAAAACCCGCCAGGTTTCTACGGGTGGTTGCCCATATTGGTCCATCGGGCCACCCTTGTGGGGTTTTTCTGGCGTGTGGTTCCATGCCCTGGAGCAGTAGAATGGGAGATGGTCATCTGCTCGATTTTCTTCTCCATGCATCTCCATTCCCTATCTGCTGTCTGCGTTTTGCCCGATGTCCTCGCCATCGTGTTGCACCAGCCCATCCGTATACGGTCCATCATTGCTAAGAGCCAACACCACGCCCTGGAGCTCTGCTGGTGGAGCAGAACCTTCTACTCGCTCCGCCACCGCAAGTCCATCAGCTACAGACCCGTCAGCAGCCGGTCCTTGCCATTCACCCAGCGTTCCATGAGCACTCCCACCAGTCAGGCACCATCTGGCTGGTGGGGATCGAGTTCCGGAGCACCCTGGGTAGGAGAACATGGAGGATCCATGATTTCAGTGGCCATTCCTATGTGCTCTACAACTTCAGCAACTTTATTCTCCTTGGTCAAGCCACCTGAGATGGATGTACAGTCCCACCTCTGGACAGTGGTCTTAGGTGCTACACCTAAAGGTGGTGGTTGACCACCAAGAAGAGGTTTAAGAAGAGGTACTGCCACGTGGAACATTAAAACTTCTTCCCCGAGTTAAGGGTTTGGTTGCTCCCAACCTTTGGAACCTGCTAGAACCTCTTCAGAGGTTGAGGAACCGTGCCGAGCACTCTGCCATGAGTTGGAGCTCCCTGGAGCCAGGAGGTTCTTGTTGACATAGTCCCGCCAATATCCCACCTCTCCCAACCTGGATACGCAGGGAGAGGGGCTGCAAAGGGTGGAAGGGTCCCAACGATTGATTCATAATCTCCTTTAGAAGCTCCAGGAGCTCTTCACGTGGGGGAGTCCATCCCCAGACCGCAGTTTCTTGAGTAAATTTGGGAGCGGTCACGTTATTCTGTGAAGTCCTGGAAGACGTGTCTGCCAAAATCCTAAAGTCCCTCTCACAGCACCCAACGCCCTTTATTATTGGGAACGGGCAACTCTTGGATTTCTTGGAGGACCTCAGCAGGAGCCGTTCTCCTCCCACGTGTCCGCCCAACTCCCCAGAATGTCACTTCCCAGCCGGGTCCTTCGTTCTTTCCTTCCTCTACCTTAGTTAATTGTCAGAGCCGTAGAATCACCTCCCACCGCCCGTTCCACAGTGCTGGGCGTCCACCTACTAAAACTTCATCTAGATGTTAACCTCCCCTTGCCATTAGGTTCCTTTACTGGTCGGACTGGAGGGGGGATGAGACTTGAGAACCTTCCCCCAGCCCTTGTATGAACGATTAATGTCAGAAGGTTAATTTGGACCATGAAATATTAACTAGCTCGTGGGGTAGAGGAGCAGCGGTTGGAAAATCCACAGGTGACCTTGTCTACCATCGATATTTGGGCTCCTGCATCAACGGTGACAATCATTAACCACGGCCACCAGCTCAGGACTGGGATCCCCAGCGGTGGGAGTGGCGGCCGCCAGCGTTTCCCATGCTGCTTTCCCATCAATTCCCAGTTTAGGTTTAGTGCCGACGGAGCCGGATCTATCCCCGAGCTCATCCTCTGGCTCCCGTCGTTATCCTCAGAAACACTACGGCGTCACCCCCATCTCCTGACACAGGTCCCACAAGGACCATCATGAGAAGGTAACGAGAACCCGGCCAGTAGAGTTGGGAGCTTGTTGAACCCTTCTCCAAACACATTTCCTGTCCTCTCCGTGAGAGTTTCCCTCTTTTCCCTTGCATTTTGCACGGAGACAGACTGTCTCTTTTTAATTCCATTTATTTTAGTGAAGGTTCTCACCAGGTTTTTATCCTGTGGGGTGCAGAGTGGGAAATTGGAGAACCGTTTTGGTTGGAAAAGACCTTAAAGATCATCAAATCCAACCGTTAAAGCCACCAGCGGATGTTGAAGGACCGGAAAAATAATCTTGTTCTTGGAAAATAATCTTATTCTTGGAAAATATTCTTGGAAAATAACACCGTCGAAGCCTGTTTCCACGGCTAAATCCAACGATTTCTCAGCTCCGAGTTCAATCACCCGCAATGGGTGGGATGCAGAGCGTGTCCCCAGCCCAAATCCGTCCCGGATTGGGAATATTTGGCCCCATGGTATCCGATATTCCCGGAGCTGATGCTAACGATGGAGGTGAAACGAGGCAAGGTGGAGGCGGTTGGCTCCGGCTGTCCAGTTCCATGCCGGCCCCTCCACGGGCGTTTCCCCCGATCACCTCGGCCTCTCTCCTCCAGATTAATTAATTGGAGACAAGTTTTGGGCACGCTCTGTTCTTCAGCGTTAATTACTGCTGCCAAGAGGGCAGGGAATTATCCTCGTTGCCGCCTGCTCGTTGCCAGATGTCCCACCCATCATCATCCTTGGCACAAGGAACTTCAACTGGGTCTAAAGCGGCTTCCGACCATCTTCTGCACCCTTCATCTTCGGCAACTCTTCGGGGCTGAAGTTTTGACTCCAGCAATCTATTTTGCATTTCTAATTGCTTCCTCATCTTCCTCGCCCTCATCTTCCTCTCCCAACCCTGTGTCTTCCTCTTCCTTGCCCAACCTGTCTTCATCGCCCAATCCCACATCTTCGTCTTCATCACTCAACCTGTCTTCTCCTTCTTCACCTAACCCCACATCTTCCTCTCCCTCACCCAACTCCATGTCTTCCTCTCCCAGTCCGTCTTCCTCTCCCTCTCCCAACCCTATGTCTTCCTCTCCCTCTCCCAACCCTGCACCTTCCTCTCCCTCTTCTAACCCTGTGTCTTCCTCTCCCTCTTCTAACCCCGCGCCTTCCTCTTCCTTGGCCAACCCGTTTTCCTCACCCAACCTCACATCTTTGTCTTCCTTGCCCAACTCCACGTCTTCGTCACCCAACCCCACATCTTCTCCTTCTTCACCTTACCCTGTATCTTCCTCTTCCTCTCCCAACCCTACATCTTCATCTGCCAACCCATCTTCCTCTCCCTCTCCCAACCCATCTTCCTCTCCCTCTCCCAACCCTACATCTTCTTCTGCCAACCCCACATCTTCCTCTCCCTCTCCCAACCCTATGTCTCCCTCTCCCAACCCCACACCTTCCTCTCCCAACTCATCAATCACATCCCTCGCTGCTCCAGGACGCACAGCGTCTTCTCCTTTTCCCTCCTCTAACCTACAAGAAGCTCGTCATTCGCCAAATTCCTGACAAATATTACTCGGATCTGTCCAGAGACTCTTTATCTGGGTCAAATCCCACTTGGAATTTCACAATCCCTAATTATAAATCTAATTAAATCCTCTTCCTTAGATTTTTTTCATGGTTGTTGATGCTCAACGTCTGGTTTTTCGCCTTTCGCTGTGGCACAGATGCGCACACTCATCTCTGCTCGCACCAAAGCGGTCGCCTTGACGTGTCCAGGAGAGATTCTGCTTGTGACATCGCTAACGTGTCACAGTCTGTTCGCCTCTCTCAAAATATGCTGTCAATTAAACTTTCGGAGCTCGTTAAGCAATCTAACGAACCAAGAAGGGCTCAACCCCCCCCATGCACGGAGTTGTTTATCACTTGAATTCGCTTATTCACTGCTCAAATTGTGAAATTTCATCACTTAGAGCTCGTTCCTTTGTTAATTTGTGCGTTTATGAGCAAAACGAGTTGCCCAGGCGACGGCGCGAGCACTCATCCTTCCTCCGGCGCGGAGCTGGTGTCCCCCATGTCCCCTCTGTGTCCCCCGCGGCACGCGGCACGAGCTGTGTTAGCCATAACCTGAGCCAGAGCTGAGTGACATCTGGGAAATGACACGTGGGTCCCACCAGTGCCAGACTGGGCCAAACTGGTCCCCTCCCTACTGGTTGGGGTGGTGGTGGGGTGACTCACCCGGATGCCTGGGTCTGCAGGCGGGTCGGGAGGGTCCCCACTGTCACTGCTGTCCCCATCGTCCCTGAGGATGGCGGCGCCCAGGGCCTGCAGCTGCGTCACGAGGGAGCCCAGCGCCGCTGCGGGGACACAGGGGACATTTAGGGCTGGGGGGACACTGGGGACACGGCGGGACATTTAGGGATGGGGGGGAACATTGAGGGGACATTGGGAAAGGCATTGGGGACACGGGGGGAGACCCAAAGGTGTGACATGGAAGGGGACACTGGAGGGACACGAGGACACTGGGGGGGACATGGGGACACCCGCAGGTGCCACACGGGCTGAACCTACCCCTGCCAGGGGGATGCTCCATCTTGTCCTCGTGGATGGTGGCCTGGGGGTGACACAAGGGGTGACACAGGGACAGCAGCCACCCCTGTCCCCGAGTGCCCCCACCCCAGCCCAGTGTCCCCCCTTATCACCTCCTCCTTGTGTCCCCTCTTGTCACCCCTTCCTTGTGCCACCTCCCCATGGCTCCAGATGCCCCATGTCCCTTCCCTGTGTCCCGTACATCCCCACCCGTGTCCCCAGATCCCCTCACCTTGTCCTACGTCACCTCGTCCTTTGTCACCGGGCTGCGTGTCACCTCATCAGCCACCCCCAAGGCCACCGCTGCAGGGACAGGGACAGGCCGCAGTGAAGACAGCAACCACCACTCACCCACAGGGACACAGGGTCCCCGGGGTGTCCCCAGTGTGTCCCCTGGCACCTGCCTTGTGTCCCCTCATGTCCCACCAGCAATGTCCCCTGGCTGGTGTCCTCCCCACCGAGAGCGTCCCCAATGTCTCCCCACTTACCGCTGTGTCGGACACCGGCCATCGTCCCCGAAAGCAGATGGCTGCTGCCTGTCACCTTGGCCACCAGGCTGGGGACAGAGTCACCACGTCACCCCCAGCCCCACAGGTGGGTCGGGGCCAGTGGGGTGGGGACGGTGCCACCGTTTCACCCTTTGGGTCTCCAAGAGCGGGGATGGGGTCCCCTGCCACCCCTGGGATCCCAAAGTAACTCCCAGGGTCCAATGTCCGCTCCGGTGTTCCCATGCCACCCTTAGGGTCCGAATGTCACCCATGGGGTGCCCTGCCACCCTCAGGGTCCCCTGGTGTCCCTCAACACCACCAAAGTGGACCCAGGTGTCCGGGCCCCTCCCCCATCACTCACTCGTCCCCTCCTGGCTCTTCGGGTGTGGGAGGTGTCGCCAGAGCCGCGGCCCTACTGGAAAATGCTTTGCAGGCTGGCGCGGCGGCGCCATGTGGGCGCCCATGGCGCCGAGGCTGACGGCCGCCGGAAAGCTCGCAGCCCCACGGGCTGTGGGGCCACGCGAGCGGCTGCCAAAGAGCTTTCCAACGAGGCACGGCTTTCCCTCCTGGCTCTTCGGGCGTGGGAGCTGTCGCCAGAGCCGCCGCCCTACCGGAAAATGCTTCGCAGGCTGGCGAGACGGTGCCACGTGGGCGCCGGTGGCACCGAGGCTGACAGCCGCCGGAAAGCTCGCAGCCCCACGGGCTGTGGGGCCGCGCGAGCGGCTGCCAAAGAGCTTTCCAACGAGGCACGGCTTTCCCTCCTGGCTCTTCGGGCGTCGGAGCTGTGGCCAGAGCCGCGGCCCTACCGGAAAATGATTCGCAGGCTGGCGCGGCGGCCACACGTGGGCGCCGGTGGTGCCGAGGCTGACGGCCGCCGGAAAGCCCGCAGCCCCACGGGCTGTGGGGCCACGCGAGCGGCTGCCAAATAGCTTTCCAACGAGGCACGGCTTTCCCTCCTGGCTCTTCGGGCGTGGGAGGTGTCGCCAGAGCCGCGGCCCTATTGGAAAATGCTTCGCAGGCTGGCACGGCGGCGCCACGTGGGCGCCGGTGGCACCGAGGCTGACAGCCGCCGGAAAGCCCGCAGCCCCACGGGCTGTGGGGCCACGCGAGCGGCTGCCATGGCGCTTTCCAACGAGGCACGGCTTTCCCTCCTGGCTCTTCGGGCGTGGGAGCTGTCGCCAGAGCCGCGGCCCTACCGGAAAATGCTTCGCAGGCTGGCGCGGCGGCGCCACGTGGGCGCTGGTGGCGACGAGGCTGACGGCCGCCAGAAAGCCCGCAGCCCCACGGGCTGTGGGGCCACGCGAGCGGCTGCCAAAGAGCTTTCCAACGAGGGACGGCTTTCCCTCCTGGCTCTTCGGGCGTGGGAGCTGTTGTCAGAGCCGCGGTCCTACCAGAAAATGCTTCACAGGCTGGCGCGGCGGCGCCACGTGGGCGCCGGTTGCGCCGAGGCTGACCGCCGCCGGAAAGCCCGCAGCCCCACGGGCTGTGGGGCCACGCGAGCGGCTGCCAAAGAGCTTTCCAACGAGGCACGGCTTTCCCTCCTGGCTCTTCGGGCGTGGGAGCTGTCGCCAGAGCCGCGGCCCTACCGGAAAATGCTTTTCAGGCTGGCACGGCGGCGCCACGTGGGCGCCGGTGGCGCTGAGGCTGACGGCCGCCGGAAAGCCCGCAGCCCCACGGGCTGTGGGGCCACGCCAGCGGCTGCCAAAGAGCTTTCCAACGAGGCACGGCTTTCCCTCCTGGCTCTTCGGGTGTGGGAGCTGTCGCCAGATCCGCGGCCCTACCGGAAAATGCTTCGCAGGCTGGCGAGGCATCGCCACGTGGGCGCCGGTGGCACCGAGGCTGAATGCCGCCGCAAAGCCCGCAGCCCCACGCGCTGTGGGGGCACGCGAGCGGCTGCCAAAGAGCTTTCCAACGAGGCACGGCTTTCCCTCCTGGCTCTTCGGGCGTGGGAGCTGTCGCCAGAGCCGCGGCCCTACCGGAAAATGCTTCGCAGGCTGGCGCGGCGGCGCCACGTGGAGGCCAGTGGCGCCGAGGCTGACGGCCGCCGGAAGGCCCGCAGCCCCACGGGGTATGGTGCCACGCGAGCGGCTGCCAAAGAGCTTTCCAACGAGGCACGGCTTTCCCTCCTGGCTCTTCGGGCGTGGGAGCTGTCGCCAAAGCCGCGGCCCTACCGGAAAATGCTTCGCAGGCTCGCGCGGCGGCGCCACGTGGGCGCCGGTGGCGCCGAGGCTGACGGCCGCCAGAAAGCCCGCAGCCCCACGGGCTGTGGGGCCGCGCGAGCGGCTGCCAAAGAGCTTTCCAACGAGGCACGGCTTTCCCTCCTGGCTCTTCGGGCGTGGGAGCTGTCGCCAGAGCCACGGCCCTACCGGAAAATGCTTCGCCGGCTGGCGCGGTGGCGCCACATGGGCGCCGGTCGCGCCGAGGCTGACGGCCGCTGTAAAGCCCGCAGCCCCACGGGCTGTGGGGCCACGCGAGCGGCTGCCAAAGAGCTTTCCAACGAGGCACGGCTTTCCCTCCTGGCTCTTCGGGTGTGGGAGCTGTCGTCAGAGCCATGGCCCTACCGGAAAATGCTTCGCAGGCTGGCACGGCGGCGCCAAGTGGGCGGCGGTGGCACCGAGGCTGACGGCCGCCGGAAAGCCCGAAGCCCCACGGGCTGTGGGGCCACGCGAGCGGCTGCCAAGGAGCTTTCCAACGAGGCACGGCTTTCCCTCCTGGCTCTTCGGGTGTAGGAGCTGTCGCCAGAGCCGCGGCCCTACCGGAAAATGCTTCGCAGGCTGGTGCTGTGGCGCCACATGGGCACCGGTGGCGCCGAGGCTGACAGCCGCCGGAAAGCCCGCAACCCCACGGGCTGTGGGGCCACGCGAGCGGCTGCCAAAGAGCTTTCCAACGAGGCACGGCTTTCCCTCCTGGCTCTTCGGGTGTGGGAGCTGTCGCCAGAGCCGCGGCCCTACCGGAAAATGCTTTGCAGGCTGGCGCGGCGGCGCCACGTGGGCGCCGGTGGTGCCGAGGCTGACAGCCGCCGGAAAGCCCGCAGCCGCACGGGGTATTGTGCCACGCGAGCGGCTGCCAAAGAACTTTCCAACGAGGCACGGCTTTCCCTCCTGGATCTTCGGGCGTGGGAGCTGTCGCCAGAGCCGCGGCCCTACCGGAAAATGCTTTGCAGGCTGGCGCGGCCGCGCCACGTGGGCGCCGGTGGTGCCGAGGCTGACAGCCGCCGGAAAGCCCGCAGCCGCACGGGCTGTGGGGCCACGCGAGCGGCTGCCAAAGAGCTTTCCAACGAGGCACGGCTTTCCCTCCTGGCTCTTCGGGCGTGGGAGGTGTCACCAGAGCTGCGGCCTTACCAGAAAATGCTTCGCAGGCTGGCGCGGCGGCGCCACGTGGTCGTCAGTGGCGACGAAGCTGACGGCCGCCAGAAAGCCCGCAGCCCCACGGGCTGTGGGGCCACGCGAGCGGCTGCCAAAGAGCTTTCCAACGAGGCACGGCTTTCCCTCCTGGCTCTTCGGGCGTGGGAGCTGTCGCCAGAGCCGTGGCCCTACCGGAAAATGCTTTTCAGGCTGGCGCGGCGGCGCCACGTGGGCGCCGGTGGCGCCGAGGCTGACGGCCGCCGGAACGCCCGCAGCCCCACGGGCTGTGGGGCCACGCGAGCGGCTGCCAAAGAGCTTTCCAACGAGGCACGGCTTTCCCTCCTGGCTCTTCGGGCGTGGGAGCTGTCGCCAGAGCCGCGGCCCTACCGGAAAATGCTTCGCAGGCTGGCGCGGCGGCGCCACGTGGACGCCAGTGGCGCCGAGGCTGACAGCCGCCGGAAGGCCCGCAGCCCCACGGGGTATGGTGCCACGCGAGCGGCTGCCAAAGAGCTTTCCAACGAGGCACGGCTTTCCCTCCTGGCTCTTCGGGTGTAGGAGCTGTCGCCAGAGCCGCCGCCCTACCGGAAAATGCTTCGCAGGCTGGCGCGGCGGCAACCCTTGGGTGTCGGTGGCGCCGAGGCTGACGGCCGCCGGAAGGCCCGCAGCCCCACGGGCTGTGGGGCCACGCGAGCGGCTGCCAAAGAGCTTTCCAACGAGGCACGGCTTTCCCTCCTGGCTCTTCGGGCGTGGGAGCTGTCGCCAGAGCCGCGGCCCTACCGGAAAATGCTTCGCAGGCTGGCGCGGCGGCGCCACGTGGACGCCAGTGGCGCCGAGGCTGACGGCCGCCGGAAGGCCCGCAGCCCCACGGGGTATGGTGCCACGCGAGCGGCTGCCAAAGAGCTTTCCAACGAGGCACGGCTTTCCCTCCTGGCTCTTCGGGCGTGGGAGCTGTCGCCAAAGCCGCGGCCCTACCGGAAAATGCTTCGCAGGCTCGCGCGGCGACGCCACGTGGGCGCCGGTGGCGCCGAGGCTGACGGCCGCCGGAAAGCCCGCAGCCCCACGGGCTGTGGGGCCGCGCGAGCGGTTGCCAAAGAGCTTTCCAACGAGGCACGGCTTTCCCTCCTGGCTCTTCGGGCGTGGGAGCTGTCGCCAGAGCCACGGCCCTACCGGAAAATGCTTCGCCGGCTGGCGCGGTGGCGCCACGTGGGCGCCGGTCGCGCCGAGGCTGACGGCCGCTGTAAAGCCCGCAGCCCCACGGGCTGTGGGGCCACGCGAGCGGCTGCCAAAGAGCTTTCCAACGAGGCACGGCTTTCCCTCCTGGCTCTTCGGGTGTGGGAGCTGTCGTCAGAGCCATGGCCCTACCGGAAAATGCTTCGCAGGCTGGCACGGCGGCGCCAAGTGGGCGGCGGTGGAACGGAGGCTGACGGCCGCCGGAAAGCCCGCAGCCCCACGGGCTGTGGGGCCACGCGAGCGGCTGCCAAAGAGCTTTCCAACGAGGCACGGCTTTCCCTCCTGGCTCTTCGGGTGTAGGAGCTGTCGCCAGAGCCGCGGCCCTACCGGAAAATGCTTCGCAGGCTGGCGCTGTGGAGCCACATGGGCACCGGTGGCGCCGAGGCTGACAGCCGCCGGAAAGCCCGCAACCCCACGGGCTGTGGGGCCACGCGAGCGGCTGCCAAAGAGCTTTCCAACGAGGCACGGCTTTCCCTCCTGGCTCTTCGGGTGTGGGAGCTGTCGCCAGAGCCGCGGCCCTACCGGAAAATGCTTTGCAGGCTGGCGCGGCGGCGCCACGTGGGCGCCGGTGGTGCCGAGGCTGACAGCCGCCGGAAAGCCCGCAGCCGCACGGGGTATTGTGCCACGAGAGCGGCTGCCAAAGAACTTTCCAACGAGGCACGGCTTTCCCTCCTGGATCTTCGGGCGTGGGAGCTGTCGCCAGAGCCGCGGCCCTACCGGAAAATGCTTTGCAGGCTGGCGCGGCCGCGCCACGTGGGCGCCGGTGGTGCCGAGGCTGACAGCCGCCGGAAAGCCCGCAGCCGCACGGGCTGTGGGGCCACGCGAGCGGCTGCCAAAGAGCTTTCCAACGAGGCACGGCTTTCCCTCCTGGCTCTTCGGGCGTGGGAGGTGTCACCAGAGCCGCGGCCTTACCAGAAAATGCTTCGCAGGCTGGCGCGGCGGCGCCACGTGGTCGTCAGTGGCGACGAAGCTGACGGCCGCCAGAAAGCCCGCAGCCCCACGGGCTGTGGGGCCACGCGAGCGGCTGCCAAAGAGCTTTCCAACGAGGCACGGCTTTCCCTCCTGGCTCTTCGGGCGTGGGAGCTGTCGCCAGAGCCGTGGCCCTACCGGAAAATGCTTTTCAGGCTGGCGCGGCGGCGCCACGTGGGCGCCGGTGGCGCCGAGGCTGACGGCCGCCGGAACGCCCGCAGCCCCACGGGCTGTGGGGCCACGCGAGCGGCTGCCAAAGAGCTTTCCAACGAGGCACGGCTTTCCCTCCTGGCTCTTCGGGCGTGGGAGCTGTCGCCAGAGCCGCGGCCCTACCGGAAAATGCTTCGCAGGCTGGCGCGGCGGCGCCACGTGGACGCCAGTGGCGCCGAGGCTGACAGCCGCCGGAAGGCCCGCAGCCCCACGGGGTATGGTGCCATGCGAGCGGCTGCCAAAGAGCTTTCCAACGAGGCACGGCTTTCCCTCCTGGCTCTTCGGGTGTAGGAGCTGTCGCCAGAGCCGCGGCCCTACCGGAAAATGCTTCGCAGGCTGGCGCTGTGGCGCCACATGGGCACCGGTGGCGCCGAGGCTGACAGCCGCCGGAAAGCCCGCAACCCCACGGGCTGTGGGGCCACGCGAGCGGCTGCCAAAGAGCTTTCCAACGAGGCACGGCTTTCCCTCCTGGCTCTTCGGGTGTAGGAGCTGTCGCCAGAGCCGCGGCCCTACCGGAAAATGCTTCGCAGGCTGGCGCTGTGGCGCCACATGGGCACCGGTGGCGCCGAGGCTGACAGCCGCCGGAAAGCCCGCAACCCCACGGGCTGTGGGGCCACGCGAGCGGCTGCCAAAGAGCTTTCCAACGAGGCACGGCTTTCCCTCCTGGCTCTTCGGGTGTGGGAGCTGTCGCCAGAGCCGCGGCCCTACCGGAAAATGCTTTGCAGGCTGGCGCGGCGGCGCCACGTGGGCGCCGGTGGTGCCGAGGCTGACAGCCGCCGGAAAGCCCGCAGCCGCACGGGGTATTGTGCCACGAGAGCGGCTGCCAAAGAACTTTCCAACGAGGCACGGCTTTCCCTCCTGGATCTTCGGGCGTGGGAGCTGTCGCCAGAGCCGCGGCCCTACCGGAAAATGCTTTGCAGGCTGGCGCGGCCGCGCCACGTGGGCGCCGGTGGTGCCGAGGCTGACAGCCGCCGGAAAGCCCGCAGCCGCACGGGCTGTGGGGCCACGCGAGCGGCTGCCAAAGAGCTTTCCAACGAGGCACGGCTTTCCCTCCTGGCTCTTCGGGCGTGGGAGGTGTCACCAGAGCCGCGGCCTTACCAGAAAATGCTTTGCAGGCTGGCGCGGCGGCGCCACGTGGTCGTCAGTGGCGACGAAGCTGACGGCCGCCAGAAAGCCCGCAGCCCCACGGGCTGTGGGGCCACGCGAGCGGCTGCCAAAGAGCTTTCCAACGAGGCACGGCTTTCCCTCCTGGCTCTTCGGGTGTGGGAGCTGTCGCCAGAGCCGTGGCCCTACCGGAAAATGCTTTTCAGGCTGGCGCGGCGGCGCCACGTGGGCGGCGGTGGCGCCGAGGCTGACGGCCGCCGGAACGCCCGCAGCCCCACGGGCTGTGGGGCCACGCGAGCGGCTGCCAAAGAGCTTTCCAACGAGGCACGGCTTTCCCTCCTGGCTCTTCGGGCGTGGGAGCTGTCGCCAGAGCCGCGGCCCTACCGGAAAATGCTTCGCAGGCTGGCGCGGCGGCGCCACGTGGACGCCAGTGGCGCCGAGGCTGACAGCCGCCGGAAGGCCTGCAGCCCCACGGGGTATGGTGCCACGCGAGCGGCTGCCAAAGAGCTTTCCAACGAGGCACGGCTTTCCCTCCTGGCTCTTCGGGTGTGGGAGCTGTCGCCAGAGCCGCCGCCCTACCGGAAAATGCTTCGCAGGCTGGCGCGGCGGCGCCACGTGGGCGCCGGTGGTGCCGAGGCTGACAGCCGCCGGAAAGCCCGCAGCCGCACGGGCTGTGGGGCCACGCGAGTGGCTGCCAAAGAGCTTTCCAACGAAGCACGGCTTTCCCTCCTGGCTCTTCGGGCGTGGGAGCTGTCGCCAGAGCCAAGGCCCTACCAGAAAATGCTTCACAGGCTCGCACGGCGGCGCCACGTGGTCGTCAGTGGCGACGAGGCTGACGGCCGCCAGAAAGCCCGCAGCCCCACGGAGTATGGTGACACGCGAGCGGCTGCCAAAGAGCTTTCCAACGAGGCACGGCTTTCCCTCCTGGCTCTTCGGCTGTGGGAGCTGTCGCCAGAGCCGCGGCCCTACCAGAAAATGCTTTTTAGGCTGGCGCGGCGGCGCCACGTGGGCGCCGGTGGCGCTGAGGCTGACGGCCGCCGGAAAGCCCGCAGCCCCACGGGGTATGGTGCCACGCGAGCGGCTGCCAAAGAGCTTTCCAACGAGGCACGGCTTTCCCTCCTGGCTCTTCGGGTGTGGGAGCTGTCGCCAGATCCGCGGCCCTACCGGAAAATGCTTCGCAGGCTGGCGAGGCATCGCCACGTGGGCGCCGGTGGCACCGAGGCTGAATGCCGCCGCAAAGCCCGCAGCCCCACGTGCTGTGGGGGCACGCGAGCAGCTGCCAAAGAGCTTTCCAACGAGGCACGGCTTTCCCTCCTGGCTCTTCGGGCATGGGAGCTGTCGCCAGAGCCGCGGCCCTACCGGAAAATGCTTCGCAGGCTGGCGCGGCGGCGCCACGTGGAGGCCAGTGGCGCCGAGGCTGACGGCCGCCGGAAGGCCCGCAGCCCCACGGGGTATGGTGCCACGCGAGCGGCTGCCAAAGAGCTTTCCAACGAGGCACGGCTTTCCCTCCTGGCTCTTCGGGCGTGGGAGCTGTCGCCAAAGCCGCGGCCCTACCGGAAAATGCTTCGCAGGCTCGCGCGGCGACGCCACGTGGGCGCCGGTGGCGCCGAGGCTGACGGCCGCCGGAAAGCCCGCAGCCCCACGGGCTGTGGGGCCGCGCGAGCGGCTGCCAAAGAGCTTTCCAACGAGGCACGGCTTTCCCTCCTGGCTCTTCGGGCGTGGGAGCTGTCGCCAGAGCCACGGCCCTACCGGAAAATGCTTCGCCGGCTGGCGCGGTGGCGCCACGTGGGCGCCGGTCGCGCCGAGGCTGACGGCCGCTGTAAAGCCCGCAGCCCCACGGGCTGTGGGGCCACGCGAGCGGCTGCCAAAGAGCTTTCCAACGAGGCACGGCTTTCCCTCCTGGCTCTTCGGGTGTGGGAGCTGTCGTCAGAGCCATGGCCCTACCGGAAAATGCTTCGCAGGCTGGCACGGCGGCGCCAAGTGGGCGGCGGTGGCACCGAGGCTGACGGCCGCCGGAAAGCCCGCAGCCCCACGGGCTGTGGGGCCACGCGAGCGGCTGCCAAAGAGCTTTCCAACGAGGCACGGCTTTCCCTCCTGGCTCTTCGGGTGTAGGAGCTGTCGCCAGAGCCGCGGCCCTACCGGAAAATGCTTCGCAGGCTGGCGCTGTGGCGCCACATGGGCACCGGTGGCGCCGAGGCTGACAGCTGCCGGAAAGCCCGCAGCCGCACGGGCTGTGGGGCCACGCGAGCGGCTGCCAAAGAGCTTTCCAACGAGGCACGGCTTTCCCTCCTGGCTCTTCGGGCGTGGGAGGTGTCGCCAGAGCCGCGGCCTTACCAGAAAATGCTTCGCAGGCTGGCGCGGCGGCGCCACGTGGTCGTCAGTGGCGACGAAGCTGACGGCCGCCAGAAAGCCCGCAGCCCCACGGGCTGTGGGGCCACGCGAGCGGCTGCCAAAGAGCTTTCCAACGAGGCACGGCTTTCCCTCCTGGCTCTTCGGGCGTGGGAGCTGTCGCCAGAGCCGCGGCCCTACCGGAAAATGCTTCGCAGGCTGGCGCGGCGGCGCCACGTGGACGCCAGTGGCGCCGAGGCTGACAGCCGCCGGAAGGCCCGCAGCCCCACGGGGTATGGTGCCACGCGAGCGGCTGCCAAAGAGCTTTCCAACGAGGCACGGCTTTCCCTCCTGGCTCTTCGGGTGTAGGAGCTGTCGCCAGAGCCACCGCCCTACCGGAAAATGCTTCGCAGGCTGGCGCAGCGGCAACCCTTGGGTGTCGGTGGCGCCGAGGCTGACGGCCGCCGGAAGGCCCGCAGCCCCACGGGCTGTGGGGCCACGCGAGCGGCTGCCAAAGAGCTTTCCAACGAGGCACGGCTTTCCCTCCTGGCTCTTCGGGCGTGGGAGCTGTCGCCAGAGCCGCGGCCCTACCGGAAAATGCTTCGCAGGCTGGCGCGGCGGCGCCACGTGGACGCCAGTGGCGCCGAGGCTGACGGCCGCCGGAAGGCCCGCAGCCCCACGGGGTATGGTGCCACGCGAGCGGCTGCCAAAGAGCTTTCCAACGAGGCACGGCTTTCCCTCCTGGCTCTTCGGGCGTGGGAGCTGTCGCCAGAGCCACGGCCCTACCGGAAAATGCTTCGCCGGCTGGCGCGGTGGCGCCACGTGGGCGCCGGTCGCGCCGAGGCTGACGGCCGCTGTAAAGCCCGCAGCCCCACGGGCTGTGGGGCCACGCGAGCGGCTGCCAAAGAGCTTTCCAACGAGGCACGGCTTTCCCTCCTGGCTCTTCGGGTGTGGGAGCTGTCGTCAGAGCCATGGCCCTACCGGAAAATGCTTCGCAGGCTGGCACGGCGGCGCCAAGTGGGCGGCGGTGGCACCGAGGCTGACGGCCGCCGGAAAGCCCGCAGCCCCACGGGCTGTGGGGCCACGCGAGCGGCTGCCAAAGAGCTTTCCAACGAGGCACGGCTTTCCCTCCTGGCTCTTCGGGTGTAGGAGCTGTCGCCAGAGCCGCGGCCCTACCGGAAAATGCTTCGCAGGCTGGCGCTGTGGCGCCACATGGGCACCGGTGGCGCCGAGGCTGACAGCCGCCGGAAAGCCCGCAACCCCACGGGCTGTGGGGCCACGCGAGCGGCTGCCAAAGAGCTTTCCAACGAGGCACGGCTTTCCCTCCTGGCTCTTCGGGTGTGGGAGCTGTCGCCAGAGCCGCGGCCCTACCGGAAAATGCTTTGCAGGCTGGCGTGGCGGCACCACGTGGGCGCCGGTGGTGCCGAGGCTGACAGCCGCCGGAAAGCCCGCAGCCGCACGGGGTATTGTGCCACGAGAGCGGCTGCCAAAGAACTTTCCAACGAGGCACGGCTTTCCCTCCTGGCTCTTCGGGTGTGGGAGCTGTCGCCAGAGCCGCGGCCCTACCGGAAAATGCTTTGCAGGCTGGCGTGGCGGCGCCACATGGGCACCGGTGGCGCCGAGGCTGACAGCCGCCGGAAAGCCCGCAGCCGCACGGGCTGTGGGGCCACGCGAGCGGCTGCCAAAGAGCTTTCCAACGAGGCACGGCTTTCCCTCCTGGCTCTTCGGGCGTGGGAGGTGTCACCAGAGCCGCGGCCTTACCAGAAAATGCTTTGCAGGCTGGCGCGGCGGCGCCACGTGGTCGTCAGTGGCGACGAAGCTGACGGCCGCCAGAAAGCCCGCAGCCCCACGGGCTGTGGGGCCACGCGAGCGGCTGCCAAAGAGCTTTCCAACGAGGCACGGCTTTCCCTCCTGGCTCTTCGGGCGTGGGAGCTGTCGCCAGAGCCGTGGCCCTACCGGAAAATGCTTTTCAGGCTGGCGCGGCGGCGCCACGTGGGCGCCGGTGGCGCCGAGGCTGACGGCCGCCGGAACGCCCGCAGCCCCACGGGCTGTGGGGCCACGCGAGCGGCTGCCAAAGAGCTTTCCAACGAGGCACGGCTTTCCCTCCTGGCTCTTCGGGCGTGGGAGCTGTCGCCAGAGCCGCGGCCCTACCGGAAAATGCTTCGCAGGCTGGCGCGGCGGCGCCACGTGGACGCCAGTGGCGCCGAGGCTGACAGCCGCCGGAAGGCCCGCAGCCCCACGGGGTATGGTGCCACGCGAGCGGCTGCCAAAGAGCTTTCCAACGAGGCACGGCTTTCCCTCCTGGCTCTTCGGGTGTGGGAGCTGTCGCCAGAGCCGCCGCCCTACCGGAAAATGCTTCGCAGGCTGGCGCGGCGGCAACTCTTGGGTGTCGGTGGCGCCGAGGCTGACGGCCGCCGGAAGGCCCGCAGCCCCACAGGCTGTGGGGCCACGCGAGCGGCTGCCAAAGAGCTTTCCAACGAGGCACGGCTTTCCCTCCTGGCTCTTCGGGCGTGGGAGCTGTCGCCAGAGCCGCGGCCCTACCGGAAAATGCTTCGCAGGCTGGCGCGGTGGCACCACGTGGGCGCCGGTGGCGCCGAGGCTGACAGCCGCTGTAAAGCCCGCAGCCCCACGGGCTGTGGGGCCAGGCGAGCGGCTGCCAAAGAGCTTTCCAACGAGGCACGGCTTTCCCTCCTGGCTCTTCGGGTGTGGGAGCTGTCGCCAGAGCCGCGGCCCTACCGGAAAATGCTTCACAGGCTGGCGCGGTGGTGCCACGTGGGCGCCGGTGGCGCCGAGGCTGACAGCCGCCAGAAAGCCCGCAGCCCCACGGGCTATGGGTCCACGCGAGCGGCTGCCAAAGAGCTTTCCAATGAGGCACGGCTTTCCCTCCTGGCTCTTCGGGCGTGGGAGCTGTCGCCAGAGCCATGGCCCTACCAGAAAATGCTTCGCAAGCTGGCACGGCGGCGGCACGTGGGCAGCGGTGGCGCCGAGGCTGACAGCCGCCGCAAAGCTCGCAGCCCCACGGGCTATGGGGCCACGCGAGCGGCTGCCAACGACCTTTCCAACGAGGCACGGCTTTCCCTCCTGGCTCTTCGGGTGTGGGAGCTGTGGCCAGAGCCGCGGCCCTAACGGAAAATGCTTCGCAGGCTGGCACGGCGGCGCCACGTGGGCGCCGGTGGCACCGAGGCTGACGGCCGCAGGAAAGCCTGCAGCCCCACGGGCTGTGGGGCCACGCGAGCGGCTGCCAAAGAGCTTTCCAACGAGGCACGGCTTTCCCTCCTGGCTCTTCGGGCGTGGGAGCTATTGATAGAGCCGCGGCCCCATCGGAAAATGCTTCGCAGGCTGGCGCGGCGGCGCCACGTGGGCGCCGGTGGCGCCGAGGCTGACGGCCGACGGAAAACCCGCAGCCCCACGGGGTATGGTGCCACGCGAGCGGCTGCCAAAGAGCTTTCCAACAAGGCACGGTTTTCCCTCCTGGCTCTTCGGGCGTGGGAGCTGTCGCCAGAGCCGCGGCCCTACCAGAAAATGCTTCGCAGGCTGGCGCGGCGGCAACACTTGGGTGTCGGTGGCGCCGAGGCTGACGGCCGCCAGAAAGCCCGCAGCCCCACGGGCTGTGGGGCCACGCGAGCGGCTGCCAAAGAGCTTTCCGACGAGGCATGGCTTTCCCTCCTGGCTCTTCGGGCGTGGGAGCTGTCGCCATATCCGCGGCCCTACCGGAAAATGCTTCACAGGCTGGCGCGGTGGCGCCACGTGGGCGCCGGTGGCGCCGAGGCTGACAGCCGCCAGAAAGCCCGCAGCCCCACGGGCTGTGGGGGCACGCGAGCAGCTGCCAAAGAGCTTTCCAACGAGGCACGGTTTTCCCTCCTGGCTCTTCGGGTATAGGAGCTGTCGACATAGTCGCGGCCCTACCGGAAAACGCTTCGCAGGCTGGCGCGGCGGCGCCACGTGGGCGCCGGTGGCGCCGAGGCTGACGGCCGCCGGAAAGCCCGCAGCCCCACGCGCTGTGGGGCCACACGAGCGCCTGCCAAAGAGCTTTCCAACGAGGCACGGCTTTCCCTCCTGGCTCTTCGGGTGTGGGAGCTGTCGCCAGAGCCGCGGCCCTACCGGAAAATGCTTCGCAGGCTGGCGCGGCGGCAACACTTGGGTGTCGGTGGCGCCGAGGCTGACGGCCGCCAGAAAGCCCGCAGCCCCACGGGCTGTGGGGCCACGCGAGCGGCTGCCAAAGAGCTTTCCAACGAGGCACGGCTTTCCCTCCTGGCTCTTCGGGCGTGGGAGCTGTCGCCAGAGCCACGGCCCTACCGGAAAATGCTTCACAGGCTGGCGCGGCGGCGCCACGTGGGCGCCGGTGGTGCCGAGGCTGACAGCCGCCGGAACGCCCGTACACCCACGGGCTGTGGGGCCACGCGAGCGGCTGCCAAAGAGCTTTCCAACGAGGCACGGCTTTCCCTCCTGGCTCTTCGGGTGTGGGAGCTGTCGCCAGATCCGCGGCCCTACCGGAAAATGCTTCGCAGGCTGGCGAGGCATCGCCACGTGGGCGCCGGTGGCACCGAGGCTGAATGCCGCCGCAAAGCCCGCAGCCCCACGTGCTGTGGGGGCACGCGAGCAGCTGCCAAAGAACTTTCCAACGAGGCACGGCTTTCCCTCCTGGCTCTTCGGGCGTGGGAGCTGTCGCCAGAGCCGCGGCCCTACCGGAAAATGCTTCGCAGGCTGGCGCGGCGGCGCCACGTGGAGGCCAGTGGCGCCGAGGCTGACGGCCGCCGGAAGGCCCGCAGCCCCACGGGGTATGGTGCCACGCGAGCGGCTGCCAAAGAGCTTTCCAACGAGGCACGGCTTTCCCTCCTGGCTCTTCGGGCATGGGAGCTGTCGCCAAAGCCGCGGCCCTACCGGAAAATGCTTCGCAGGCTCGCGCGGCGACGCCACGTGGGCGCCGGTGGCGCCGAGGCTGACGGCCGCCGGAAAGCCCGCAGCCCCACGGGCTGTGGGGCCGCGCGAGCGGCTGCCAAAGAGCTTTCCAACGAGGCACGGCTTTCCCTCCTGGCTCTTCGGGCGTGGGAGCTGTCGCCAGAGCCACGGCCCTACCGGAAAATGCTTCGCCGGCTGGCGCGGTGGCGCCACGTGGGCGCCGGTCGCGCCGAGGCTGACGGCCGCTGTAAAGCCCGCAGCCCCACGGGCTGTGGGGCCACGCGAGCGGCTGCCAAAGAGCTTTCCAACGAGGCACGGCTTTCCCTCCTGGCTCTTCGGGTGTGGGAGCTGTCGTCAGAGCCATGGCCCTACCGGAAAATGCTTCGCAGGCTGGCACGGCGGCGCCAAGTGGGCAGCGGTGGCACCGAGGCTGACGGCCGCCGGAAAGCCCGCAGCCCCACGGGCTGTGGGGCCACACGAGCGGCTGCCAAAGAGCTTTCCAACGAGGCACGGCTTTCCCTCCTGGCTCTTCGGGTGTGGGAGCTGTCGCCAGAGCCGCGGCCCTACCGGAAAATGCTTTGCAGGCTGGCACGGCGGCGCCACGTGGGCGCCGGTGGTGCCGAGGCTGACAGCCGCCGGAAAGCCCGCAGCCGCACGGGGTATTGTGCCACGCGAGCGGTTGCCAAAGAACTTTCCAACGAGGCACGGCTTTCCCTCCTGGATCTTCGGGCGTGGGAGCTGTCGCCAGAGCCGCGGCCCTACCGGAAAATGCTTTGCAGGCTGGCGCGGCCGCGCCACGTGGGCGCCGGTGGTGCCGAGGCTGACAGCCGCCGGAAAGCCCGCAGCCGCACGGGCTGTGGGGCCACGCGAGCGGCTGCCAAAGAGCTTTCCAACGAGGCACGGCTTTCCCTCCTGGCTCTTCGGGCGTGGGAGGTGTCACCAGAGCCGCGGCCTTACCAGAAAATGCTTCGCAGGCTGGCGCGGCGGCGCCACGTGGTCGTCAGTGGCAACGAAGCTGACGGCCGCCAGAAAGCCTGCAGCCCCACGGGCTGTGGGGCCACGCGAGCGGCTGCCAAAGAGCTTTCCAACGAGGCACGGCTTTCCCTCCTGGCTCTTCGGGCGTGGGAGCTGTCGCCAGAGCCGCGGCCCTACCGGAAAATGCTTCGCAGGCTGGCGCGGCGGCGCCACGTGGACGCCAGTGGCGCCGAGGCTGACAGCCGCCGGAAGGCCCGCAGCCCCACGGGGTATGGTGCCACGCGAGCGGCTGCCAAAGAGCTTTCCAACGAGGCACGGCTTTCCCTCCTGGCTCTTCGGGTGTAGGAGCTGTCGCCAGAGCCGCCGCCCTACCGGAAAATGCTTCGCAGGCTGGCGCAGCGGCAACCCTTGGGTGTCGGTGGCGCCGAGGCTGACGGCCGCCGGAAGGCCCGCAGCCCCACGGGCTGTGGGGCCACGCGAGCGGCTGCCAAAGAGCTTTCCAACGAGGCACGGCTTTCCCTCCTGGCTCTTCGGGCGTGGGAGCTGTCGCCAGAGCCGCGGCCCTACCGGAAAATGCTTCGCAGGCTGGCGCGGCGGCGCCACGTGGACGCCAGTGGCGCCGAGGCTGACGGCCGCCGGAAGGCCCGCAGCCCCACGGGGTATGGTGCCACGCGAGCGGCTGCCAAAGAGCTTTCCAACGAGGCACGGCTTTCCCTCCTGGCTCTTCGGGCGTGGGAGCTGTCGCCAAAGCCGCGGCCCTACCGGAAAATGCTTCGCAGGCTCGCGCGGCGGCGCCACGTGGGCGCCGGTGGCGCCGAGGCTGACGGCCGCCGGAAAGCCCGCAGCCCCACGGGCTGTGGGGCCGCGCGAGCGGCTGCCAAAGAGCTTTCCAACGAGGCACGGCTTTCCCTCCTGGCTCTTCGGGCGTGGGAGCTGTCGCCAGAGCCACGGCCCTACCGGAAAATGCTTCGCCGGCTGGCGCGGTGGCGCCACGTGGGCGCCGGTCGCGCCGAGGCTGACGGCCGCTGTAAAGCCCGCAGCCCCACGGGCTGTGGGGCCACGCGAGCGGCTGCCAAAGAGCTTTCCAACGAGGCACGGCTTTCCCTCCTGGCTCTTCGGGTGTGGGAGCTGTCGTCAGAGCCATGGCCCTACCGGAAAATGCTTCGCAGGCTGGCACGGCGGCGCCAAGTGGGCGGCGGTGGCACCGAGGCTGACGGCCGCCGGAAAGCCCGCAGCCCCACGGGCTGTGGGGCCACGCGAGCGGCTGCCAAAGAGCTTTCCAACGAGGCACGGCTTTCCCTCCTGGCTCTTCGGGTGTAGGAGCTGTCGCCAGAGCAGCGGCCCTACCGGAAAATGCTTCGCAGGCTGGCGCTGTGGCGCCACATGGGCACCGGTGGCGCCGAGGCTGACAGCCGCCGGAAAGCCCGCAACCCCACGGGCTGTGGGGCCACGCGAGCGGCTGCCAAAGAGCTTTCCAACGAGGCACGGCTTTCCCTCCTGGCTCTTCGGGTGTGGGAGCTGTCGCCAGAGCCGCCGCCCTACCGGAAAATGCTTCGCAGGCTGGCGCGGCGGCAACCCTTGGGTGTCGGTGGCGCCGAGGCTGACGGCTGCCGGAAGGCCCGCAGCCCCACGGGCTGTGGGGCCACGCGAGCGGCTGCCAAAGAGCTTTCCAACGAGGCATGGCTTTCCCTCCTGGCTCTTCGGGCGTGGGAGCTGTCGCCAAAGCCGCGGCCCTACCGGAAAATGCTTCGCAGGCTCGCGCGGCGGCGCCACGTGGGCGCCGGTGGCGCCGAGGCTGACGGCCGCCGGAAAGCCCGAAGCCCCACGGGGTATGGTGCCACGCGAGCGGCTGCCAAAGAGCTTTCCAACGAGGCACGGCTTTCCCTCCTGGCTCTTCGGGCGTGGGAGCTGTCGCCAGAGCCGCGGCCCTACCGGAAAATGCTTCGCAGGCTGGCGCGGTGGCACCACGTGGGCGCCGGTGGCGCCGAGGCTGACAGCCGCTGTAAAGCCCGCAGCCCCACGGGCTGTGGGGCCAGGCGAGCGGCTGCCAAAGAGCTTTCCAACGAGGCACGCTTTCCCTCCTGGCTCTTCGGGTGTGGGAGCTGTCGCCAGAGCCGCGGCCCTACCGGAAAATGCTTCACAGGCTGGCGCGGTGGTGCCACGTGGGCGCCGGTGGCGCCGAGGCTGACAGCCGCCAGAAAGCCCGCAGCCCCACGGGCTATGGGTCCACGCGAGCGGCTGCCAAAGAGCTTTCCAATGAGGCACGGCTTTCCCTCCTGGCTCTTCGGGCGTGGGAGCTGTCGCCAGAGCCATGGCCCTACCAGAAAATGCTTCGCAAGCTGGCACGGCGGCGGCACGTGGGCAGCGGTGGCGCCGAGGCTGACAGCCGCCGGAAAGCTCGCAGCCCCACGGGCTATGGGGCCACGCGAGCGGCTGCCAACGACCTTTCCAACGAGGCACGGCTTTCCCTCCTGGCTCTTCGGGTGTGGGAGCTGTGGCCAGAGCCGCGGCCCTAACGGAAAATGCTTCGCAGGCTGGCACGGCGGCGCCACGTGGGCGCCGGTGGCACCGAGGCTGATGGCCGACGGAAAACCCGCAGCCCCACGGGGTATGGTGCCACGCGAGCGGCTGCCAAAGAGCTTTCCAACAAGGCACGGTTTTCCCTCCTGGCTCTTCGGGCGTGGGAGCTGTCGCCAGAGCCGCGGCCCTACCAGAAAATGCTTCGCAGGCTGGCGCGGCGGCAACACTTGGGTGTCGGTGGCGCCGAGGCTGACGGCCGCCAGAAAGCCCGCAGCCCCACGGGCTGTGGGGCCACGCGAGCGGCTGCCAAAGAGCTTTTCGACGAGGCATGGCTTTCCCTCCTGGCTCTTCGGGCGTGGGAGCTGTCGCCATATCCGCGGCCCTACCGGAAAATGCTTCACAGGCTGGCGCGGTGGCGCCACGTGGGCGCCGGTGGCGCCGAGGCTGACAGCCGCCAGAAAGCCCGCAGCCCCACGGGCTGTGGGGGCACGCGAGCAGCTGCCAAAGAGCTTTCCAACGAGGCACGGCTTTCCCTCCTGGCTCTTCGGGTATAGGAGCTGTCGACATAGTCGCGGCCCTACCGGAAAACGCTTCGCAGGCTGGCGCGGCGGCGCCACGTGGGCGCCGGTGGCGCCGAGGCTGACGGCCGCCGGAAAGCCCGCAGCCCCACGCGCTGTGGGGCCACACGAGCGCCTGCCAAAGAGCTTTCCAACGAGGCACGGCTTTCCCTCCTGGCTCTTCGGGTGTGGGAGCTGTCGCCAGAGCCGCGGCCCTACCGGAAAATGCTTCGCAGGCTGGCGCGGCGGCAACACTTGGGTGTCGGTGGCGCCGAGGCTGACGGCCGCCAGAAAGCCCGCAGCCCCACGGGCTGTGGGGCCACGCGAGCGGCTGCCAAAGAGCTTTCCAACGAGGCACGGCTTTCCCTCCTGGCTCTTCGGGCGTGGGAGCTGTCGCCAGAGCCACGGCCCTACCGGAAAATGCTTCACAGGCTGGCGCGGCGGCGCCACGTGGGCGCCGGTGGTGCCGAGGCTGACAGCCGCCGGAACGCCCGTACACCCACGGGCTGTGGGGCCACGCGAGCGGCTGCCAAAGAGCTTTCCAACGAGGCACGGCTTTCCCTCCTGGCTCTTCGGGCGTGGGAGCTGTCGCCAGATCCGCGGCCCTACCGGAAAATGCTTCGCAGGCTGGTGCGGCGGCGCCACATGGGCGCCGGTGGCGTCGAGGCTGACGGCCGCCGGAAAGCCCGCAGCCCCCTGGGCAGTGGGGCCGCGCGAGCGGCTGCCAAAGAGCTTTCCAACGAGGCACGGCTTTCCCTCCTGGCTCTTCGGGCGTGGGAGCTGTCGCCAGAGCCGCGGCCCTACCGGAAAATGCTTCGCAGGCTGGCGCGGCGGTGCCACATGTGCGCCGGTGACGCCGAGGCTGACGGCCGCCGGAAAGCCCGCAGCCCCACGGGCTGTGGGGCCACGCGAGCGGCTGCCAAAGAGCTTTCCAACGAGGCACGGCTTTCCCTCCTGGCTCTTCGGGTGTGGGAGTTGTCGCCAGAGCCGCGGCCCTACCGGAAAATGCTTTGCAGGCTGGCGCGGCGGCGCCACGTGGGCGCCGGTGGCGCCGAGGCTGACGGCCGCCGGAAAGCCCGCAGCCCCACGGGGTATGGTGCCATGCGAGCGGCTGCCAAAGAGCTTTCCAGTGAGGCATGGCTTTCCCTCCTGGCTCTTCGGGCGTGGGAGCTGTCGCCAGAGCCGCGGCCCTACCGGAAAATGCTTCGCAGGCTGGCGCGGCGGAGCCACGTGGGCGCGGGTGGCGCCGAGGCTGACGGCCGCCGGAAAGCCCGCAGCCCCACGGGCTGTGGGGCCACGCGAGCGGCTGCCAAAGAGCTTTCCAACGAGGCACGGCTTTCCCTCCTGGCTCTTCGGGCGTGGGAGCCGTCGCCAGAGCCGCGGCCCTACCAGAAAATGCTTTGCAGGCTGGCGCCGCGGCGACACGTGGGCGCCGGTGGCGCCGAGGCTTTCGGCCGCCAGAAAGCCCGCAGCCCCACGGGCTGTGGGGCCACGCGAGCGGCTGCCAAAGAGCTTTCCAACGAGGCACGGCTTTCCCTCCTGGCTCTTCGGGCGTGGGAGCTGTCACCAGAGCCGCGGCCCTACCGGGAAATGCTTCGCAGGCTGGCGGTGCGGTGCCACATGGGCACCGGTGGCGCCGAGGCTGACGGCCGCCGGAAAGCCCGCAGCCCCACGGGCTGTGGGGCCACGCGAGCGGCTGCCAAAGAGCTTTCCAACGAGGCACGGCTTTCCCTCCTGGCTCTTCGGGCGTGGGAGCTGTCGCCAGAGCCGCGGCCCTACCGGAAAATGCTTCGCAGGCTGGCGAGGCATCGCCACGTGGGCGCCGGTGGCACCGAGGCTGACGGCCGCCGGAAAGCCCGCAGCCCCACGGGCTGTGGGGGCACGCGAGCAGCTGCCAAAGAGCTTTCCAACGAGGCACGGCTTTCCCTCCTGGCTCTTCAGGCGTGGGAGCTGTCGCCAGAGCCGCGGCCCTACCGGAAAATGCTTCGCAGGCTGGCGCGGCGGCGCCACGTGGACGCCAGTGGCGCCGAGGCTGACAGCCGCCGGAAAGCCCGCAGCCCCACGGGCTGTGGGGCCACGCGAGCGGCTGCCAAAGAGCTTTCCAACGAGGCACGGCTTTCCCTCCTGGCTCTTCGGGCGTGGGAGCTGTCGCCAGAGCCGCGGCCCTACCGGAAAATGCTTCGCAGGCTGGCGAGGCATCGCCACGTGGGCGCCGGTGGCACCGAGGCTGAAAGCCGCCGGAAAGCCCGCAGCCCCACGGGCTGTGGGGGCACGCGAGCAGCTGCCAAAGAGCTTTCCAACGAGGCACGGCTTTCCCTCCTGGCTCTTCAGGCGTGGGAGCTGTCGCCAGAGCCGCGGCCCTACCGGAAAATGCTTCGCAGGCTGGCGCGGCGGCGCCACGTGGACGCCAGTGGCGCCGAGGCTGACAGCCGCCGGAAAGCCCGCAGCCCCACGGGCTGTGGGGCCACACGAGCGGCTGCCAAAGAGCTTTCCAACGAGGCACGGCTTTCCCTCCTGGCTCTTCGGGTGTGGGAGCTGTCGCCAGAGCCGCGGCCCTACCGGAAAATGCTTCGCAGGCTGGCGCGGTGGCAACACTTGGGTGTCGGTGGTACCGAGACTGACGGCTGACAGAAAGCCCGCAGCCCCACGGTCTGTGGGGCCACGCGAGCGGCTGCCAAAGAGCTTTCCAACGAGGCACGGCTTTCCCTCCTGGCTCTTCGGGCGTGGGAGCTGTCGCCAGAGCCACGGCCCTACCGGAAAATGCTTCACAGGCTGGCGCAGCGGCGCCACGTGGGCGCCGGTGGTGCCGAGGCTGACAGCCGCCGGAACGCCGGTACACCCACGGGCTGTGGGGCCACGCGAGCGGCTGCCAAAGAGCTTTCCAACGAGGCACGGCTTTCCCTCCTGGCTCTTCGGGCGTGGGAGCTGTCGCCAGATCCGCGGCCCTACCAGAAAATGCTTCGCAGGCTGGCGAGGCATCGCCATGTGGGCGCCGGTGGCACCGGGGCTGAAAGCCGCCGGAAGGCCCGCAGCCCCACGGGCTGTGGGGCCACGCGAGCGGCTGCCAAAGAGCTTTCCAACGAGGCACGGCTTTCCCTCCTGGCTCTTCGGGCGTGGGAGCTGTCACCAAAGCCGCGGACCTACCGGAAAATGCTTCGCAGGCTGGCGCGGCGGCGCCACATGGGCGCCGGTGGCGTCGAGGCTGACGGCCGCCGGAAAGCCCGCAGCCCCCTGGGCAGTGGGGCCGCGCGAGCGGCTGCCAAAGAGCTTTCCAACGAGGCACGCCTTTCCCTCCTGGCTCTTCGGGCGTGGGAGCTGTCGCCAGAGCCGCGGCCGTACCGGAAAATGCTTCGCAGGTTGGCGCGGCGGTGCCACATGTGCGCCGGTGACGCCGAGGCTGACGGCCGCCGGAAAGCCCGCAGCCCCACGGGCTGTGGGGCCACGCGAGCGGCTGCCAAAGAGCTTTCCAACGAGGCACGGCTTTCCCTCCTGGCTCTTCGGGTGTGGGAGCTGTCGCCAGAGCTGCCGCCCTACCGGAAAATGCTTTGCAGGCTGGCGCGGCGGCGCCACGTGGATGCCAGTGGCGCCAAGGCTGACGGCCGCCGGAAAGCCCGCAGCCCCACGGGGTATGGTGCCATGCGAGCGGCTGCCAAAGAGCTTTCCAGTGAGGCATGGCTTTCCCTCCTGGCTCTTCGGGCGTGGGAGCTGTCGCCAGAGCCGCGGCCCTACCGGAAAATGTTTCGCAGGCTGGCACTGCGGCGCCACGTGGGCGCGGGTGGCGTCGATGCTGACAGCTGCCGGAAAGCCCGCAGCCCCACGGGCTGTGGGGCCATGCGAGCGGCTGCCAAAGACCTTTCCAACGAGGCACGGCTTTCCCTCCTGGCTCTTCGGGCGTGGGAGCCGTCGCCAGAGCCGCGGCCCTACCGGAAAATGCTTTGCAGGCTGGCGCCGCGGCGCCACGTGGGCGCCGGTGGCGCCGAGGCTTTCGGCCGCCAGAAAGCCCGCAGCCCCACGGGCTGTGGGGCCACGCGAGCGGCTGCCAAAGAGCTTTCCAACGAGGCACGGCTTTCCCTCCTGGCTCTTCGGGCGTGGGAGCTGTCACCAGAGCCGCGGCCCTACCGGGAAATGCTTCGCAGGCTGGCGGTGCGGTGCCACATGGGCACCGGTGGCGCCGAGGCTGACGGCCGCCGGAAAGCCCGCAGCCCCACGGGCTGTGGGGCCACGCGAGCGGCTGCCAAAGAGCTTTCCAACGAGGCACGGCTTTCCCTCCTGGCTCTTCGGGTGTGGGAGCCGTCGCCAGAGCCGCGGCCCCACCGGAAAATGCTTTGCAGGCTGGCGCGGCGGCGCCACGTGGATGCCAGTGGCGCCAAGGCTGACGGCCGCCGGAAAGCCCGCAACCCCACGGGCTGTGGGGCCATGCGAGCGGCTGCCAAAGACCTTTCCAACGAGGCACGGCTTTCCCTCCTGGCTCTTCGGGCGTGGGAGCCGTCGCCAGAGCCGCGGCCCTACCAGAAAATGCTTTGCAGGCTGGCGCTGCGGCGCCACGTGGGCGCCGGTGGCGCCGAGGCTTTCGGCCGCCAGAAAGCCCGCAGCCCCACGGGCTGTGGGGCCACGCGAGCGGCTGCCAAAGAGCTTTCCAACGAGGCACGGCTTTCCCTCCTGGCTCTTCGGGTGTGGGAGCTGTCGCCAGAGCCGCGGCCCTACCGGAAAATGCTTCGCAGGCTGGCGCGGCGGCAACACTTGGCTGTCGGTGGCGCCGAGGCTGACGGCCGCCAGAAAGCCCGCAGCCCCACGGGCTGTGGGGCCACGCGAGCGGCTGCCAAAGAGCTTTCCAATGAGGCACGGCTTTCCCTCCTGGCTCTTCGGGCGTGGGAGCTGTCGCCAGAGCCATGGCCCTACCAGAAAATGCTTCGCAGGCTGGCGCGGTGGCGCCACGTGGGCGCCGGTGGCGCCGAGGCTGACAGCCGCCGGAAAGCTCGCAGCCCCACGGGCTATGGGGCCACGCGAGCGGCTGCCAACGACCTTTCCAACGAGGCACGGCTTTCCCTCCTGGCTCTTCGGGTGTGGGAGCTGTGGCCAGAGCCGCGGCCCTACCGGAAAATGCTTTGCAGGCTGGCACGGCGGCGCCACGTGGGCGCCGGTGGCACCGAGGCTGACGGCCGCAGGAAAGCCTGCAGCCCCACGGGCTGTGGGCCCACGCGAGCGGCTGCCAAAGAGCTTTCCAACGAGGCACGGCTTTCCCTCCTGGCTCTTCGGGCGTGGGAGCTATTGATAGAGCCGCGGCCCCACCGGAAAATGCTTCGCAGGCTGGCGCGGCGGCGCCACGTGGGCGCCGGTGGCGCCGAGGCTGACGGCCGACGTAAAACCCGCAGCCCCACGGGGTATGGTGCCACGCGAGCGGCTGCCAAAGACCTTTCCAACGAGGCACGGCTTTCCCTCCTGGCTCTTCGGGCGTGGGAGCTGTCGCCAGAGCCACGGCCCTACCGGAAAATGCTTCGCCGGCTGGCGCGGTGGCGCCACGTGGGCGCCGGTCGCGCCGAGGCTGACGGCCGCTGTAAAGCCCGCAGCCCCACGGGCTGTGGGGCCACGCGAGCGGCTGCCAAAGAGCTTTCCAACGAGGCACGGCTTTCCCTCCTGGCTCTTCGGGTGTGGGAGCTGTCGTCAGAGCCATGGCCCTACCGGAAAATGCTTCGCAGGCTGGCACGGCGGCGCCAAGTGGGCAGCGGTGGCACCGAGGCTGACGGCCGCCGGAAAGCCCGCAGCCCCACGGGCTGTGGGGCCACACGAGCGGCTGCCAAAGAGCTTTCCAACGAGGCACGGCTTTCCCTCCTGGCTCTTCGGGTGTGGGAGCTGTCGCCAGAGCCGCGGCCCTACCGGAAAATGCTTTGCAGGCTGGCACGGCGGCGCCACGTGGGCGCCAGTGGTGCCGAGGCTGACAGCCGCCGGAAAGCCCGCAGCCGCACGGGGTATTGTGCCACGCGAGCGGTTGCCAAAGAACTTTCCAACGAGGCACGGCTTTCCCTCCTGGATCTTCGGGCGTGGGAGCTGTCGCCAGAGCCGCGGCCCTACCGGAAAATGCTTTGCAGGCTGGCGCGGCCGCGCCACGTGGGCGCCGGTGGTGCCGAGGCTGACAGCCGCCGGAAAGCCCGCAGCCGCACGGGCTGTGGGGCCACGCGAGCGGCTGCCAAAGAGCTTTCCAACGAGGCACGGCTTTCCCTCCTGGCTCTTCGGGCGTGGGAGGTGTCACCAGAGCCGCGGCCTTACCAGAAAATGCTTCGCAGGCTGGCGCGGCGGCGCCACGTGGTCGTCAGTGGCGACGAAGCTGACGGCCGCCAGAAAGCCTGCAGCCCCACGGGCTGTGGGGCCACGCGAGCGGCTGCCAAAGAGCTTTCCAACGAGGCACGGCTTTCCCTCCTGGCTCTTCGGGCGTGGGAGCTGTCGCCAGAGCCGCGGCCCTACCGGAAAATGCTTCGCAGGCTGGCGCGGCGGCGCCACGTGGACGCCAGTGGCGCCGAGGCTGACAGCCGCCGGAAGGCCCGCAGCCCCACGGGGTATGGTGCCACGCGAGCGGCTGCCAAAGAGCTTTCCAACGAGGCACGGCTTTCCCTCCTGGCTCTTCGGGTGTAGGAGCTGTCGCCAGAGCCGCCGCCCTACCGGAAAATGCTTCGCAGGCTGGCGCAGCGGCAACCCTTGGGTGTCGGTGGCGCCGAGGCTGACGGCCGCCGGAAGGCCCGCAGCCCCACGGGCTGTGGGGCCACGCGAGCGGCTGCCAAAGAGCTTTCCAACGAGGCACGGCTTTCCCTCCTGGCTCTTCGGGCGTGGGAGCTGTCGCCAGAGCCGCGGCCCTACCGGAAAATGCTTCGCAGGCTGGCGCGGCGGCGCCACGTGGACGCCAGTGGCGCCGAGGCTGACGGCCGCCGGAAGGCCCGCAGCCCCACGGGGTATGGTGCCACGCGAGCGGCTGCCAAAGAGCTTTCCAACGAGGCACGGCTTTCCCTCCTGGCTCTTCGGGCGTGGGAGCTGTCGCCAAAGCCGCGGCCCTACCGGAAAATGCTTCGCAGGCTCGCGCGGCGGCGCCACGTGGGCGCCGGTGGCGCCGAGGCTGACGGCCGCCGGAAAGCCCGCAGCCCCACGGGCTGTGGGGCCGCGCGAGCGGCTGCCAAAGAGCTTTCCAACGAGGCACGGCTTTCCCTCCTGGCTCTTCGGGCGTGGGAGCTGTCGCCAGAGCCACGGCCCTACCGGAAAATGCTTCGCCGGCTGGCGCGGTGGCGCCACGTGGGCGCCGGTCGCGCCGAGGCTGACGGCCGCTGTAAAGCCCGCAGCCCCACGGGCTGTGGGGCCACGCGAGCGGCTGCCAAAGAGCTTTCCAACGAGGCACGGCTTTCCCTCCTGGCTCTTCGGGTGTGGGAGCTGTCGTCAGAGCCATGGCCCTACCGGAAAATGCTTCGCAGGCTGGCACGGCGGCGCCAAGTGGGCGGCGGTGGCACCGAGGCTGACGGCCGCCGGAAAGCCCGCAGCCCCACGGGCTGTGGGGCCACGCGAGCGGCTGCCAAAGAGCTTTCCAACGAGGCACGGCTTTCCCTCCTGGCTCTTCGGGTGTAGGAGCTGTCGCCAGAGCAGCGGCCCTACCGGAAAATGCTTCGCAGGCTGGCGCTGTGGCGCCACATGGGCACCGGTGGCGCCGAGGCTGACAGCCGCCGGAAAGCCCGCAACCCCACGGGCTGTGGGGCCACGCGAGCGGCTGCCAAAGAGCTTTCCAACGAGGCACGGCTTTCCCTCCTGGCTCTTCGGGTGTGGGAGCTGTCGCCAGAGCCGCCGCCCTACCGGAAAATGCTTCGCAGGCTGGCGCGGCGGCAACCCTTGGGTGTCGGTGGCGCCGAGGCTGACGGCCGCCGGAAGGCCCGCAGCCCCACGGGCTGTGGGGCCACGCGAGCGGCTGCCAAAGAGCTTTCCAACGAGGCATGGCTTTCCCTCCTGGCTCTTCGGGCGTGGGAGCTGTCGCCAAAGCCGCGGCCCTACCGGAAAATGCTTCGCAGGCTCGCGCGGCGGCGCCACGTGGGCGCCGGTGGCGCCGAGGCTGACGGCCGCCGGAAAGCCCGAAGCCCCACGGGGTATGGTGCCACGCGAGCGGCTGCCAAAGAGCTTTCCAACGAGGCACGGCTTTCCCTCCTGGCTCTTCGGGCGTGGGAGCTGTCGCCAGAGCCGCGGCCCTACCGGAAAATGCTTCGCAGGCTGGCGCGGTGGCACCACGTGGGCGCCGGTGGCGCCGAGGCTGACAGCCGCTGTAAAGCCCGCAGCCCCACGGGCTGTGGGGCCAGGCGAGCGGCTGCCAAAGAGCTTTCCAACGAGGCACGGCTTTCCCTCCTGGCTCTTCGGGTGTGGGAGCTGTCGCCAGAGCCGCGGCCCTACCGGAAAATGCTTCACAGGCTGGCGCGGTGGTGCCACGTGGGCGCCGGTGGCGCCGAGGCTGACAGCCGCCAGAAAGCCCGCAGCCCCACGGGCTATGGGTCCACGCGAGCGGCTGCCAAAGAGCTTTCCAATGAGGCACGGCTTTCCCTCCTGGCTCTTCGGGCGTGGGAGCTGTCGCCAGAGCCATGGCCCTACCAGAAAATGCTTCGCAAGCTGGCACGGCGGCGGCACGTGGGCAGCGGTGGCGCCGAGGCTGACAGCCGCCGGAAAGCTCGCAGCCCCACGGGCTATGGGGCCACGCGAGCGGCTGCCAACGACCTTTCCAACGAGGCACGGCTTTCCCTCCTGGCTCTTCGGGTGTGGGAGCTGTGGCCAGAGCCGCGGCCCTAACGGAAAATGCTTCGCAGGCTGGCACGGCGGCGCCACGTGGGCGCCGGTGGCACCGAGGCTGATGGCCGACGGAAAACCCGCAGCCCCACGGGGTATGGTGCCACGCGAGCGGCTGCCAAAGAGCTTTCCAACAA
>NC_071492.1:1222679-1262963 GCF_028500815.1 Rissa tridactyla | reverse complement strand
GGATCTGATGTCCCCCGTCCCCTCTGGGGGGGTCACCCTGGGGTTCCTCCATGTCCCCTGTCCCTGCCCTGGAGTTCTCTACGGCCTTTGTCCCCTCTGGGGTCCCCTGATGGTCCCTTCAGGGTCTCCCGATGCCACCCTCATGTCCCCCACGTCCCTTGTCCCCTCCTCGGGGTCCCCCAAAAGCCCTTGTCACCTTCAAGGTCCTCTGATGCCACCCTGGGGGTCCCCATGGCCCTTGTCCCCTTTGGGGTCCCCTGATGTCATCCTGGGGTCCCCCCATGTCCTCTGTCCCCTTCATTGTCCCCACTGTCCCCCCGGGGGTCCCCCCCCATCCTGTGTGACCCCCACGGCCCCCTGTCCCCCGTCACCGCCATCCCCTGTCCCCGTCACCCCCCTGCCACCCCATTCCCCATCCCCGCTGTCCCCTCCGCCACTGCCCTGTCCCCTTGTCCCCATCACTTGTCACCCCCCTGCCACCCCCACACCCTCCCTCACCCCCCTGCCACCAAGTCCCTCCTGTCCCCTGTCCCTCTGCCACCCCCGTCCCCTCTGTCACCGCCCTGTCCCCCGTCACCCCCTGCCACCCCCATTCCCTGTCCCCACGTCCCCTCTCCCGCCCTGTCCCCTCTGCCGCTGCCCTGTCCCCCTGTCCCCGTCACCTTCTCACACCCCCTCCCACCCCCATGTGCTCTGCCACCCCCCTGCCACCCCCTCACCCCCCTGTCCCCCATCGTCGTCACGCCTGTCACCCCCATCCCCCCCTCCCTGTCACCCCCTGTCCCCCCGTCCCCTCTGTCACCCCCTGCCACCCCCTGTCCCCTCTGCCACCCCCTGTCCCCCCGTCCCCATCCCCCTCCCTGTCACCCCCTGCCACCCCCCTGTCCCCTCTGTCACCCCCTGCCACCCCCTGTCCCCTCTGCCACCCCCTGTCCCCCCATCCCCATCCCCCTCCCTGTCACCCCCTGCCACCCCCTGTCCCCTCTGTCACCCTCTGTCACCCCCTGTCCCCTCTGTCACCCCCTGCCACCCCCTGTCCCCTCTGCCACCCCCCTGTCCCCCCCATCCCCATCCCCCCTCCCTGTCACCCCCTGCCACCCCCTGTCCCCTCTGTCACCCTCTGTCACCCCCTGTCCCCTCTGTCACCCCCTGCCACCCCCTGTCCCCTCTGCCACCCCCTGTCCCCCCCGTCCCCATCCCCCCTCCCTGTCACCCCCTGCCACCCCCTGTCCCCTCTGTCACCCTCTGTCACCCCCTGCCAGCCCCTGTCCCCATCCCCCCTCTCTGTCACCCCCCTGCCACCCCCTGTCCCCCCTGCCACCCCCCTGTCCCCCCTGTCCCCATCCCCCCTCCCTGTCACTCCCTGTCACCCCCTGTCACCCTCTGTCACCCCCTGCCAGCCCCTGTCCCCATCCCCCCCTCTCTGTCACCCCCCTGCCACCCCCTGTCCCCCCTGCCACCCCCTGTCCCCCTGTCCCCATCCCCCCTCCCTGTCACTCCCTGTCACCCCCTGTCCCCTCCGTCACCCCCTGCCACCCCCTGTCCCCATCCCCCCTCTCTGTCACCCCCTGCCACCCCCTGTCCCCCCCTGCCACCCCCTGCCACCTCTCTGTCCTGTCCCCTCCCCCACCCCCGGCCACCCAGCGCCGAGATTTGTCCCACCTCGGGGGGGACGATGGCCCCGGTGGCCTCGGGGGTCTCCATAGGTGGCGGCGGCGGCTTTGGGGACGCGGAGGGGACGCGGAGGGGGGACACGCGGGGCCGGAACGCGGCGGCGGCGGTGGCCGGACACAGGCCCCGGGTTGGGCCGGGCTCAGCCCACGGGGGCTGGGCGAGGGGACGCCGCCAGCGGGGACGTCACCCGCCCCGTCACCCCAGCACGGCCACCCACCCCCCCCGACGTGTCCCCCCCCCGTGTCCCCAACGGGACCCCGCAGCCCCCAGCGTCCCCCCCGCAATGTCCCCAGAAGGGCCCCAGCGCGGCCACCCCCATTCCTCGGTGTCCCCCAATGGCCCCAGCAGGGTCCCACAGCCCCCGGTGTCCCCCGATGTCCCCAACGCAGCCCTACGGTCCCTGATGTCCCCCCCCCCCAACGTCCCCAGCGTGGCCCCAGCACGGCCACTCACCCCCTTCCGTGTCCCCCCGTGTCCCCTAATGGGACCCCACGGCCCCCAGTGTCCCCCCTGATGTCCCCAGTGGGGCCCCAGCACGGCCACCCACGGTCCTCGGTGTCCCCCAGCCCCTGATGTCCCCCACTGTCCCCAGTGCAGCCCCACGGCCCACCCATCCTCCCCCCAGTGTCCCCCCAAGACGGTCACCTGCAACGTTCAATGTCCTCCCCGTGTCCCCCTGATGTCCCCAACATGTCCCCGGTGCTGGCTCCGGCACGTCCCCAGCGTGTCCCCAGTGCTGACCCCAACGGTGGCCTCAGTGTCCCCAACGTGTCCTCAATGGCAGCCCCAGCGTGTCCCCAGCGTGTCCCCGGCGATGTCCCTGGAGTGTCCCCAGTGCTGTGGCCCAGGTGGCCTCAGAGATGTCCCCAACGCAGCCCCAGTGGTGTCCCCAGTGTGGCAACGGCTCGTCCCCAGTGCTGGCCCTCAGCATGTCCCCATGGTGGCCACGATGATGTCCCCAGTGTCCCCCCCAGTGCTATCCCCGACATCCCCGCGTGTGTCCCCACCGTGTCGCCCATGGCTTGGGGACATCCAGCCGGGCACCCCTGGGGACACTGGGGACAGTCCCGAGCCCTTTGACGGGGACGGCCTGGGGACACCCCTCCTCCTGGTGTCCTCTGAATGGGGTGGGGACGTCCCCTTGCCCTGGCGTCCCCATGTCCCCGCCATGTCCCCAACCCCAGTGACAGGTCGGGGGCTTGGCGCGTCCCTGAGGTTTATTGGGGGGACGGGGGACGGTGTCACCAACCCGTCCCTGGTGTCCTCGGGCCACAAAGGGGACCACAAAGGGGACATCCTCAACCTCCTCAGGTGGGACAGGGGACACCCTGGTGTCCCCAGAACAAGGAGGGACCCCGGGGTGTCCCCAGAGGGGACATCGGGATGTCCCCAGGTTGAGGAGGACCCTCTTGGTGTCCCCCCACTGGGACAGGGGACATCCTGGTGTCCCCAGAACAAGGACGGACCTCTGGGTGTCACCAGATTGGGACATTCGGGGTGTCCCCAAGATGGAGAAGGGACATCGGGGGTGTCCCCCAGGATGAGCAGGACCCTCCCGGTGTCCCCATCCTTGTCCCTACTCGTCCCCCGGCAGAGCCTCCAGCGCCCGGGCCAACCTCTCCGTCCCCTCCTTGTCCCCCATGGCTGTCCCCAAGGCCACCACGGTGTCCCCCCAGGGCCCGGGCGCTGGCAGGGAAGCCCTGACCCATCTCCAGGTCCTGGGTGACAGCGTCCACCAGGGTCCTCAGGTGATCGGTCACCTCCTCCAGCATCCCCAGGGTGACATTGGCATCGGCGATGGCCTTGGTGGCCTCAGTGGTGGCAGCGGCGGCAGCGGCGGTGTCCCAGGCCAGGCGGCGGTAGCGGTGGGCTTGGTGACGCTGGTGGCTGGCGGCGGTGGCCAAGTGACGCTTGGATGTCCCCGTGCCCCACAGGGCCACCTGGCAGACCAGGGCGACGGTGGCCAGGGAGGGGACGAGGTGGCTCTCCTGTGTCACCCCCAGCGCCTCCCGCACCACGTCCAGGGACACTGCGGGGGACATCGGGGGGACAGGGACATCACCTGGTGTCCCCAGTCCCCTCCCAGTGTCCCCAGTCTTGTCCCAGTGGTCCCCATCCCCTCCCGGTGCCCCCCGTCCCCCTCCCAGTGTCCCCTCTCCCCTCCTGGTGTCCCCTCCCAGTGTCCCCAGTCCCCTCCCAATGTCCCCAGTCTTGTCCCAGTGTCCCCTCTCCCCCTCCTGGTGTCCCCCTCCCAATGTCCCCAGTCCCCTCCCAGTGTCCCCAGTCTTGTCCCAGGGTCCCCATCCCCTCCCGGTGCCCCCCGTCCCCCTCCCAGTGTCCCCTCTCCCCTCCTGGTGTCCCCTCCCAGTGACCCCAGTCCCCTCCCAGTGTCCCCAGTCCTTGTCCCAGTGTCCCCTCTCCCCTCCTGATGTCCCCCCACTCCAGTGTCCCCAGTCCCCCTCCCAGTGTCCCCAGTCTTGTCCCAGGGTCCCCATCCCCTCCCGGTGCCCCCCGTCCCCTCCCAGTGTCCCCCTCTCCCCTCCTGGTGTCCCCTCCCAGTGCCCCCAGTCCCCTCCCAATGTCCCCAGTCTTGTCCCAGTGTCCCCTCTCCCCTCCTGGTGTCCCCTCCCAGTGTCCCCAGTCCCCTCCCAATGTCCCCAGTCTTGTCCCAGTGTCCCCTCTCCCCTCCTGGTGTCCCCTCCCAGTGTCCCCAGTCCCCTCCCAATGTCCCCAGTCTTGTCCCAGTGTCCCCTCTCCCCTCCTGGTGTCCCCTCCCAGTGTCCCCTCTCCCCTCCCAATGTCCCCTGTCCCCTCCCAGTGTCCCCCCGTCCATCGCAGTTGAGGGGAAGCTCTACACTGGTCTACACTGGTCTGTAGGACGCCCAACTGGTCTTTACTGGTCCCTACTGGTCTACGGTGGCTCCTACTGGTCCCTACTGGCATATACTGGTTTGAACTGGTCTGTGGAGCTCCTTAGCAGCCCATATAGGTCCAGGCAGGTCTATAGTGGTCAGAGCAGAGTAGCTTCTACTGGTCTGTAGGGTTTCTTACTGGTCCATACTGGTCTGCAGGGCCCTCTACTGGTATTACTGATCCAAAGAGATCTGTAGGGTTTCCTACTGGTCTGAACTGGTCTGAACTGGTCCCTGCTGGTCTACAGCGATGCCTACGGGATCATACTGTTCCACACTGGTCTGTAAAGGTCCTTACTGGTCCATACTGGTCTACAGTGGTCAGGCTATGGGAAAGTTTGTACTGGCCCGCAGTGGTCGTGCACTGGTCTGTACTGGTCCCTACTGGTGTACACCTGATTCTTAGTGGTCTCTAGTGGTCTGAACTGGTCCATTCTGGCCTATACTGGCCAGGGCAAGAGAAGGTCTATACTGGTCCGTAGAGCTTCCTCCTGGCCCATACTGGTCTGTAGGGTTCTCCACTGGTATTACTGGTCCAAGCGGATCCGTAGGGCTCCCTACTGGTCTAAACTGGTCCCTACTGGTCTGGGCAAGGAAAGTCTCTACTGGCCCGGAGGGCTTCCCACTAGTCCGCACCGGTCTGTAGGGCTCCCTACTGGTCTAAACTGGTCCCTACTGGTCTGGGCAAGGGAAAGTCTCTACTGGCCCGGAGGGCTTCCCACTAGTCTGCACCGGTCTGTAGGGCTCCCTACTGGTCTAAACTGGTCCCTACTGGTCTGGGCAAGGGAAAGTCTCTACTGGCCCGGAGGGCTTCCCACTAGTCCGTACCGGTCTGTAGGGCTCCCTACTGGTCTAAACTGGTCCCTACTGGTCTGGGCAAGGGAAAGTCTCTACTGGCCCGGAGGGCTTCCCACTAGTCCGTACCGGTCTGTAGGGCTCCCTACTGGTCTCTACTGCTCTGTAGGGTTCTCCACTGGTATTAGTGGCCCAAGCGGATCCATAGGGCTCCCTACTGGTCTGAACTGGTCCCTACTGGTCAGGACAGCAGAAAGTCTCTACTGGTCTGTAGGGTTCCCTGCTGGTCTGTAGGGTTCTCCACTGGTATTACTGGTCCAAGGGGATCCGTAGGGCTCCCTACTGGCCTGAACTGGTCCATTCTGGTCTATACTGGTCCGTACTCACGCAGGGGAACGCAGAGAAGCATCAGCACCAGGGTGACGGTCCGGACCAGCCACAGACCCCAGCGGCGCCGGCGGTTCCGGCGCAGCTCCTGCTCCAGCTCCTTGGCGCTGGCATCGGCGGCCACCGCCAGCGCCCGGTAAAGACCTTCGGCGTCGAGCCCCGGAGTCGGCGTCGCCGCCGTCGCCGCCATCGCCGCCACCAACGCCGCTTCCAGCCCCGCCAGCGCCGCCTCCGCCTCCTCCAGCGCCGCCTTCGCCTCCGCCAGCGCCGCCGCCGTCACCACCGTCCCCGGCGTCCCCAGCGCCTCCGCCAGCCCCACCAGCGCCTGCAGCGCCTGCCTGGAGGCCACCGCGGCCGAGGCCACCGCCGGGGACAGCGGAGGAGAGGACATCCTGCGGGGGACCCAGGTGTCCGGGTGGGGACCCAGGCATCCAGGAGGGGACCCCTCCCCAAGCCCTTAATGGAGATAAGAGGGACCCAGCCGTTCGGAGGTGGGACCCATGTGTTTGGGTGGGGATCCAGGTGTCCGGGAGGGGACCCAGGCATCCAGGGATGGGACCCAGGTGTCCAGGATGGGACCCAGGCGTCCGGGAGGGGACCCAGGCATTTGGGGATGGGACCCAGGTGTTCGGGGAGGGGACCCAGGCGTTTGGGAGGGCACCCAGGCGTCCGGGAACGGGACCCCCTCCAGGGGCCAAGGTGTCGCGGTTGGGGACGCCCGCGCACCCCTAGAAGAGGGACCCGGCCGTTGGTGCCACAAGGCGTCCGGGCGTGGCCGCCATTGCCCCCGCGAGGAACCCGAGGCGTCCGGGCGCAGGAACGCCGCCACTTCCCTTTCCGCAGCCACGCGGGGACCCGGCCCAGGCCTCCGCCTGCCGTTCCCCCCCAAAAAAAACCCCGGCACCCCCTCCCACCCCTGGGGGGGTGTCCCCCCCCCACCCCCCGTCCCCGCAAGGCACCCGGGCGGCCGGGTGCCAGCACCTACCTCCCCGTGTCCCTCGGGGACGGTCCCCACAGCCGGTGGCACCGACGTCACTGCCGCTCCCACGGGAGCCAGGCATCCGGGGAGACGGGAGGGACCCGGGCGGCCACGGTCCCGCCGCCCCTCCGACCCCCGCTTTACCCCCAGGGCCCTGATTTACACCCTCGGGGACCGCGTTTACACCGCCGGGGCCCTCTTTTGCACCCCACGGCCCCGGATTTACCCCCTCGGGGCTCATATTTGCCCCCTCCAGGCTCAGATTTACCCCCCGGGGCCCTGGTTTACCCCCTCAGGCCCCGATTTACACCTCTAGCACCCTCATTTACACCTCCAGGGCCCTGATTTACCCCCTCAGCCCCCGATTTACACCTCTAGCACCCTCATTTACACCTCCAGGGCCCTGATTTACCCCCTCAGCCCCCGATTTACACCTCCACGGATCAGATTTACTCCTCCAGGGCCCTGATTTACCCCCTCAGCCCCTGATTTGCGCCTCCAGGACCCTCATTTACACCTCCAGGGCCCTGATTTACCCCCTCAGCCCCCGATTTACACCTCTAGCACCCTCACTTACACCTCCAGGGCCCTGATTTACCCCCTCAGCCCCCGATTTACACCTCTAGCACCCTCATTTACACCTCCAGGGCCCTGATTTACCCCCTCAGCCCCGATTTACACCTCTAGCACCCTCATTTACACCGCCAGGGCCCTGATTTACCCCCTCGGACCCCGATTTACACCACCACGGATCAGATTTACTCCTCCAGGGCCCTGATTTACCCCCTCAGCCCCTGATTTACACCTCTAGCACCCTCATTTACACCGCCAGGGCCCTGATTTACCCCCTCAGACCCCGATTTACACCTCCATGGATCAGATTTACTCCTCCAGGGCCCTGATTTACCCCCTCAGCCCCTGATTTGCACCTCCAGGACCCTCATTTACTCCTCCAGGGCCCTGATTTACCCCCTCAGGGCCCTGATTTACCCCCTCTGGATGTGATTTACACCCCCAGGACCCTGATTTACCCCTCAGGGCTCAAATTTACTCCCCCCAGCCCCCAGCTCTACCCCAGGCCCCGTCCCTCGCGCTCTGATTGGCGGAGCCCCCGCGGGGGGGCGGGACGAGCCGCCGCGGTCTCCGCAGCGCCTCCGCGCCCAGGCGCGGCCTCCCATTGGGCAGCGGGGAGGCGGGACTTTCGTGTTACCGCCTCTCATTGGCTACCGCTTTCCGGCGGCCTGGGGGGAGGGGGGCGGGGGGCGGGCTCTTCGCTCCGCCCCGCGCGCTGATTGGCTGCGCCGAGCGGAGCGGGAAGAGCGGCGGCGGCGCGTTCCCGGCGTGCCCCGCGCGGTCGTGAGGGGGACGGGGGGTACTGGGTGTACTGGGAGGTACTGGGAAGGGCCTGGGACGGGGGGAGGAGCTGGCAATTGCTGGGAGCCCCTGGAATTGGGGAGAGGGGGGGCAGCTGGGATATACTGGGACCCACTGGGAACATATGGGGGGAACTGGGAGTCACTGGGAGTACGAGGGGCTGGTTACTGGGAGCCACTGGGGGTACTGGGAGCCCCTGGGATCTTGAGGGGGGCAATGGGGAGCCACTAGGAGGTACTGGGAACAGGTGGGGGGGAACTGGGAGTCGCTGGGAATATGAGCGGGTGCTTACTGGGGACACTGGGAGTTACTGGGACCTTGAGGGGGAGATACTGGGAGCCACTGGGTGTGTCGGGGGGGGAACTGGGAGTCTACTGGGGGTACTGGGATGGTGAGGGGGAGGAGCCACTGGGGGCTCCTGGAAGTTACTGGGACCGTGTTGGAGTGCACAGGGAATGACTGGGAATATGAGGGAGGGGGTTACTGGGCGTTATTGGGGGTACTGGGACCCCCTGGGACCTTGAGGGGGGCAGTGGGGAGCCACTGGGAGTCACTGGGAGCATGTGGGGGGAATTGGGAGTCACTGGGAGTATGAGGGGTTGGTTACTGGGAGTTACTGGGAGCCCCTGAGACCTTCAGGGGGAGAATGGGGAGATACTGGGAGTACTGGGACCCCCTGGGACCTTGAGGGGGGCAACGGGGAGCCACTGGGAGTCACTGGGAATATGAAGGGATGATTACTGGGAGTCACTGGGAGCCCCTGAGACCTTCAAGGGGGAGAACGGGGAGATACTGGGAGCCACTGGGAGTGTGTTGCAGAACTGGGAGTCCCTGGGAATATGAGAGGGCAGTTACTGGGTTGGGTGTAAGGGAGAGTAGACCCTCACTGGGGGTTACTGGGAGGTACTGGAGATAGGGGAGTACTGGGAGTTACTGGGAGTTACTGGGGGCGGGAGCTTTACTGGGACCGTGTGGGGGGGAGCAGGCCTTCTGTGGGGGTTACTGGGAGGTACTGGAACTGGGGATAGGGAGCTACTGGGAGTTACTGGGGCCGCGGGTGGGGTTACTGGGACTTAACTGGGAGTCGTGTGTCCGTCCCCGCAAGGTGCCACCCATGGCCGAGAGTCACCCGGAGCCGCCGGGCACTGGTGAGCCCCGGATGACTGTCCCACCCCCCCCGGGAGACCTGGCTCCCTCCTGTCCCCCACCCCGTGTGTCCGTCCCCCCGTCGTCCCCCCCCCGGACACCTGGGTCCCTCCTGTCTCCCCCAGGTCTGCGGGGCCTCGTCCCCCCATGGCACTTCGTGCTCCGCCCCGCCGGCCCCAGCACCAGGTAAGGGCTCCCAGTGCTCCCAGTAACCTCCCAGTTACTGCCCCCGCCCAGTGCTCCCGCTAACCCTCCCAGTGCTCCCACTAACCCCCAGTTGCCCCCCCCCATGTATTCCCTAATTGCTCTTACTGCGCTTTTATATTCCCAGTAGTTGTCCAGTAACCCCCCAGTGCTCCCAGTAACCCCCCAGTGCTCCCAGTAGCCTCCCAATAGCCCCTCCAGTGTTCCTGATGACCCTCCCAGTAACCCACAGTGCTCCCTCTAATCCCCCAGTTTTTCTCCTCCAGTGCTCCCAGTAACCGCCCGATGTTCCCAGTATCCCTCAGTGCTGCCAGTAGCCATCCCAGCAAACCCCCAGTGCTCCCTGTATTCCCCCAGTTTCCCCCTCCAGTGCTCCCAGTAATCTCCCACTAAACCTCCCAGTGTTCCCAATAAGCCCTCCATGTTCCCAGTATGCCCCAGTGTTGGCAGTAATCCCCCACTAACCCTCCCAGTGCTCCCAGTAACCCCCAGTGCTCCCTGTAATCCCCCAGTTTCCCCCTCCAGTGCTCTCAGTAACCCCCCCGCAATGTTCCCAGTACCCCCCAGTGCTCCCAGCAATCACCCACTAACCCTCCCGGTGCTCCCTGTAATCCCCCAGTTTTCCCCCTCCAGTGCTCCCAGTAACCCCCTGGTGCTCCCAGTAATCCCTTACTAACCGTCCCAGTGCTGCCAGTAACCTCCCAGTGTTCCCAGTACCTCCCAGTATTTGCAGTAATCCCCCACTAACCCTCCCAGTAACCCCCAGTGCTCCCTGTAATCCCCCGGTTTCCCCCTCCAGTGTTCCCAGTAATCCCCTACTAACCCTCCCAGTAACCCCCAGTGCTCCCTGTAATCCCCCAGTTTCCCCCTCCAGTGCTCTCAGTAACCCCCCCGCAATGTTCCCAGTACCCCCCAGTGCTCCCAGCAATCACCCACTAACCCTCCCGGTGCTCCCTGTAATCCCCCAGTTTTCCCCCTCCAGTGCTCCCAGTAACCCCCTACTAACCCTCCCAGTGCTCCCAGTAACCCCCAGAGCCTGGACGCTGAGGTCCCCTTTGGCAGGCCCCTGGAGGCGGAGCTTGAGGCCGAGAGGAGGCGTGGCCAAGACTTAGAGGCGGAGCTTGAGGCTGAGAGGAGGTGTGGCCAAGCCTTGGAGGCGGAGCTTGAGGCCGAGAGGAGGCGTGGCCAAGCCTTAGGGGCGGAGCTTGAGGCTGAGAAGGGGCGGAGCCAAGCCTTGGAGGCGGAGCTTGAGGCTGAGAGGAGGCGTGGCCAAGCCTTGGAGGCGGAGCTTGAGGCTGAGAAGGGGCGGAGCCACGCCTTGGAGGCGGAGCTTGATGCTGTGAGGGGGCGGAGCCAGGCCTTGGAGGCGGAGCTTGAGGCTGAGAGGAGGCGTGGCCAAGCCTTGGAGGCGGAGCTTGATGCTGTGAGGGGGCGTGGCCAGGCCCAGGGGGCGGAGCCTGATGGGGAGCAGCCCCTGGAGGAGGTGAGCACCTGGATCCCCTGGGAGCTGTGGCCCTGTCCCCACGGTGTCCCCATGGTGGGGGGGGGGACAGTGGTCATGTCCCTTGTCCCCACAGTGTCCTCAGGATGTCCCCACGTCCCCTGCTCCCCTGCCCTTCTGGTGGCCCCAGGGTGGCCCCGTGGTGGGAGTGACACGGTGGCCATGTCCCTTGTCCCCACAGTGTCCCCGGCATGTCTCCATGTGCTCTGTCCCCCTGGTGTCCTCCGGGTGTCCTCCTGTCCCCAGAATGGGACATGGTGGCCCTATACCCTGTCCCCAGGATGTCCCCATGTCTCCATGCCCCTCTGGTGTCCCTGCAGTGTTCCTTTGTCCCCAGGGTGTCCCCAAGGCAGGGTGACATGGTGGCCCTATGCCCTGTCCCCACAGTGTCCTCAGGATCTCCCCGTATCCCTCTGGTGTCGCCAGGGTGTCTCTCTGTCCCTGGGGTGTCTCCATGTCCTCTGTCTCCGCAGCGTCCCAATATCCAGGGTTTCCAGCATGTCCCCATGGTGTCCCCCAGTCCCCAGGATGTCACCTTGTCCCCATGTTGTACCCATGGTCCCTGTCCCCAGGGTGACCCTATGCTCCCTGTCCCCGCGGTATCCCAATGCGCGGTGTCCCCAGGATATTCCTGTGTCTCTTTGGTGTCCCCATGGTGTCCCCCTGTCCCCGGGTTGTCACCCTGTCCTCATGATGTCCCTGCATCCCCTCTCCCCGGGATGTCCCCGTACCCCCTGTCCCTGCAGTGTCCCCGGGGTGTCCCCCTGTCCCCACACTGTCCCCACAATGTCCCTGTTCCCACCAGTGCCAGGCCCAGGTGCTGCTCCAGGCCCGGCTCAGCGCCCTCGGCCACATCCTGACCCTGCAGGAGCGAGAGCTGGGCCACGAGGTGGGGCTGGGGGGACCATGGGGTGCCCCCGGAGGGGCTTTTAGGGGGCGGGGGGGGGGCATAGGGTGCCCCTAAGGTGGATCTTCGGGTGCCGGGAGGGGCCCCTTGGGTGCCAGGAGGACCCTGGGGGGCAATGGGAGGGTCCTGGGGTGCTCTGGGTGGGGGCCCAGGGGGCACTGGGGTGCTTTGGAGGGGTTTGGGGCCTGGTGCCATAGGGTGCCACTGGGGGGGGTTCTTGGGGGGCTGGGACAGCCCTGGGGTGTTGTGAGGTGGCCCTGGGGGGCAATGGTGGGGGGGGGGGCCTTGGGTGCCACAGAGGGTCCTGAGGGGCAATGGGGTGACATTGGGAGATGACGGGGGAGTCCTAGGGTGCTCGGGGGGGTCCAGGGGGTCTCTGGAGTGCTGGGGGGGGGGGGGGGGGGCAGAGGTGCTCGGGGATTGGTCTGGGGGGGCCATAGGATCTCCCTGGGGGAAGCTTTTGGGTTGCTGAGGGGGGGGCCTGGGCTGCCACAGGGGGGTCCTGGAGGCACAATGGGGTGACCTAGGGTCCTGGGGGGCAGGGGGGAGCGCTGGGGTGCTCTAGGGGGAGTGTAGGGACACCTCTGGGGTGCCATAAGGTGCCGCTGGGGGGGGCTTTTGGGTGTGTGGGGGGGGACGCTGATGAGCGATGTGCAGCGAGGAGGTTCTGGGGTGCTGAGGGTGCCTTGGGCGCCCCAGGGATGGACGTGGGTGCGTTTTGGGGGGGGGGGGGGGGGTTGGTTGGGTGGCTTTGGCGTGTTTCTGGGTGCTTGGGGGGGAGTCTGGGTGCCCTGGGACACCCACGCCTCCCCCTCTCACCCCCCCCCCCCCAGCTCCCCCCCCCCCGAGGTCCCCGTGGCGGTGGCCCCCCCAAGGCTGCAGAGGCTCCTGGGGCGCTGGCGGGAGAAGGTCTTCGCCCTCCTGGTGCAGCTGCGGGTGCAGGAGGAGGCGCAGCGGGTGCTGCGGGCGCAGGTGGGTGCCCGGGTCCCGTCTGGGGGGTTCCTGAGTCCCATCTGGGGGGATTGGGGGGGCATCCAGATTCCTGGCTCCCTCCTGGGGAGGGGTTCCTGAGTCCCATCTTGGAGGGGGTGGGGGGACACCTGGACTCCTGGGTCCCTCCCATGGGGTGTCTGGGTCCCACTTAGGGGGGGTTGGGGGACACCCAGATGTTTGGGTCCTGTCTGGGGGGGCTTAGGGGGTGCCTGGGCATCTGGGTCGCTCCCAGGGAGGGGTTCCTGAGTCACATCGGGGGGGCTAGGGGGACATCCAGGAGTCCTGGGTCCCTCCCATGGGGTGACTGGGTGCCATCTGGGGGGAGCTGGGGGACACCTGGGTGCCTGGGTCCTATCGGGGGAAGAGGGGTTAGGGGGCACCTGGATTCCTGGGTCCCTCCCACCAGGGGGTGCCTGGGTCCCATGTCAGGGGGTTGTGGGGCACCCAGAGTCCTAGGTCCCTCCCATGGGGTGCCTGGGTCCCATCTGGGGGGTTGTGGGGCACCCAGATGCCTGGGTCCTATCTAGTGGGGGGGTTAGGGGGTGCCCGGATGCCTGGGTCCCTCCCGGGCAGAGATTCCTGAGTCCCATCTGGGGGGGCTGGGGAGCACCTGGACTCCCTCCCTTGGGGTGTCTGGGTCCCATTTCGGGGGGTTGGGGGACACCCAGATGCCTGGGTCCCATCTGGGGGGGCTTAGGGGGTGCCCGGACGCCTGGGTCCCTACCAACAGCGGGTGCCTGAGTCCCATGTTGGGGGCTGAGGGAGCGTCCAGACTCCTGGGTCCCTCCCGTGGGGTGCCTGGGTCCCATCTGGGGGGTTGGGGGACACCCAGATGCCTGGGTGCTATCTAAGGGGGGGTTAAGGGGTGCCCGGACGCCTGGGTCCCTTCCAAGGGTCACCTTTTTCCCCCTGGGGGGGCTCCCGGGTGCCTTGGGTTCCTCCCGGACGCCTGGGTTGTTCCTCAGGTGGGGACGCTGGGGGCAGCGGTGGCAGCGGGGACACGCCGCGTGACGCGGCTGGAGCTGAGCCTGCGCGAGAGGGCGGCCACCGCCGAGCTGCAGCGTCGGGACACCGAGGTCAGCGGGGACACGGGGGGGGGGGACACGTGGGACGTATAGGGACCTGCTGGGGACAGGGGAACCTGCTAAGGACACGCGGGGGACATAGGGGGACACGTGTGGGATGCATGGGGACACACTGGGGACATGGGAACCTGCTAGGGACATGTTGGGGCCATATGGGGACACGCTGGGGACATGCGTGGGGTAAAGGGGGACGTGTTTGGGTACATGGGGACCTCCTGAAGATATGGGGGGGACAGGCATGGGACGTAAGGGGACGTGCTGGGGACACGGGGACCTGCTAGGGACACGGCGGGGACGGGACACGAGGGACATGTGGGGACGTGCTGGGGACACAAGGACCTGCTGGAGTCACGCCTGGGAAAAGGCGGGGGGGACACTGAGGACACAAAGAGCCACACTGGGGACAAGAAGGCGATGTGGGGACATGCTGGGGACACGGGGACACAGAGACATGTGTCCGGGCCATGGTGGGGATGTGTTGGGGACACAGGGATGGTTTGGAGACGTGGAGAGACATTGGGGACATCGTGGGGGCCACTTGGGAAGGGGCTGGGGACACCTTGGGGACATCGGTGAGCAGTCCGCCATGTCCTGGTGCCTGGTCGGGGAGGTGGCCCAGAGTGGGGACGTGCTGGGGACACGGGAGGGCTTGGGGACAGGTTGGGGACACGGTGGCACTTGTCGCAGCGCCTGGCGCGGGAGGTGACGCGGCAGCGGGGCCGAGCAGAGGCGGCTGAGGAGGCACTGAGGGGACTGGCCCGGGCGGCTGCCAGGTACTGGGAGGGCACTGGGAGGAACTGGAGAGACAGGGGACACTGTGAGGGACTGGGGGACAACTGGAGGGGACTGGAGGGGCGCTAAGGGGGACTGGGGGGGAGCGGGGGAGAAAGCTGGGGGGGGACTGGGAGGGACTGGGAAGAGCCTGGGAGGGGCCGGGGGGGGCCGGGGATAGGGGTCGAGGGAGTACTGGGAGGTACTGGGGACACTGCGGGGGAACTGGGAAGGAACTGGGGGGCATCTGCGGGGATACCAGGAGGGGGACCAGGATGGGGACACCAGAGGTGACCAGTGTCCCTGTCCCCACATGTCCCTGCTGCTCCTGTCCCTGTGTCCCTCCCTGTCCCTTTGTGTCCCCCCCCCACCCCGTGTCGTCGTCGTCCCCTTGTTCTCGCGTCCCTCCCCCGTCTCCCCCAGGCTGGCCAGGGTGGTGACAGCACGCCAGGCCGAGGTGGCAGCGGCCACCAGCACCATGGTCACCCTCAGCGCCCGCCTGCGCCGGGCAGGACAGCGGCTCCGCGTCCTCCGGGGTACGGGGACACGGGGAGGGGGACACGGGGAGGGAGATGTGGGGACAGGGTGCGCAGAGGGGTGGGGGACACGGGGGCAGGGAGGGGATGGGGACAGAGGGACACAAAGACGGGGAGGGGGCCATGAGCATGGGGACGCAGGGCGGGAGATGTGGGGACAGGGGGCACAGCTGGGGAGGGAGACAGGGACATGGGGACAGGGAAGGGAGAGGGACCCGAGGAGGGGGGGTATGAGGATGGGGACACGGGGACAGGGAGAGGATGGGGACACGGGGACAGGGAGAGGATGGGACACGGGGACAGGGAGAGGATGGGGACACGGGGACAGGGAGAGGATGGGACACAGGGACAGGGAGAGGATGGGACACGGGGACAGGGAGAGGATGGGGACATGGGGACAGGGAGAGGATGGGACACGGGGACAGGGAGAGGATGGGGACATGGGGACAGGGAGAGGAGCATGGGGACTGGGAGGGGGACATGGGGATGGGGACAGGGATGGGGACGTGGGGATGGGGACAGGACAGGCGTGAGAACGGGAACAGGGTGTCCCCGATGCCACCGTCACCCCTCCTCCGCAGTGGGTGGCCGTGGACTCACCCTGTCCCCAGGGCCGGTGACCCCGGCGTCACTCTGTTCCCTGTCCCCAGGGCTGGTGGCTCCGGTGGTGGCCTTGGACCGGCCGCAGTGGCAGCAGGACCCAGCGGGGGACGAGTGAGTGATGGGGGAGGGGCCCGGACGCCTGGGTCCACTTTGGGGGTGTTGAGGGACACCAGGGGACCCTGAGGGTGGCAGGGCACCCCATGGGTGACATTCGGACCCTAAGGGTGGCATGGGAACACCGGAGCGGACATTGGACCCTGGGAGTTACTTTGGGACCCCAGGGGTGGCAGGGGACCCCATCCCCGCTCTTGGAGACCCAAAGGGTGACACGGTGGCACCGTCCCCACCCCACTGGCCCCGACCCACCTGTGGGGCTGGGGGTGACGTGGTGACTCTGTGCCCAGCCTGGTGGCCAAGGTGACAGGCAGCAGCCGTCTGCTTTCGGGGACGATGGCCGGTGTCCGACGCAGCGGTAAGTGGGGACACATTGGGGACGCTCTCGGTGGGGAGGACACCAGCCAGGGGACATTGCTGGTGGGACATGAGGGGACACAAGGCAGGTGCCAAGGGACACACTGGGGACACCCCGGGGACCCTGTGTCCCTGTGGGTGAGTGGTGGCTGCTGTCTTCACTGCGGCCTGTCCCTGTCCCTGCAGCAGTGGCCTTGGGGGTGGCTGATGAGGTGACACGCAGCCCGGTGACAAAGGACGAGGTGACGTGGGACGAGGTGAGGGGATCTGGGGACACGGGTGGGGATGTACGGGACACAGGGAAGGGACATGGGGCATCTGGAGCCATGGGGAGGTGGCACAAGGAAGGGGTGACAAGAGGGGACACAGGGAGGAGGTGATAAGGGGGGACACTGGGCTGGGGGGGGGGGCATTCGGGGACAGGGGTGGCTGCTGTCCCTGTGTCACCCCTTGTGTCACCCCCAGGCCACCATCCACGAGGACAAGATGGAGCATCCCCCTGGCAGGGGTAGGTTCAGCCCGTGTGGCACCTGCGGGTGTCCCCATGTCCCCCCCAGTGTCCTCGTGTCCCTCCAGTGTCCCCTTCCATGTCCCCTCACACCTTTGGGTCTCCCCCCATGTCCCCAACGCCTTTCCCAATGTCCCCTCAATGTTCCCCCCCCATCCCTAAATGTCCCGCCGTGTCCCCAGTGTCCCCCCAGCCCTAAATGTCCCCCGTGTCCCCGCAGCGGCGCTGGGCTCCCTCGTGACGCAGCTGCAGGCCCTGGGCGCCGCCATCCTCGGGGACGATGGGGACAGCAGTGACAGCGGGGACCCCCCCTGACCCGCCTGCAGACCCAGGCATCCGGGTGAGTCACCCCCCCACCACCCCAACCAGTAGGGAGGGGACCAGTTTGGCCCAGTCTGGCACTGGTGGGACCCACGTGTCATTTCCCAGATGTCACTCAGCTCTGGCTCAGGTTATGGCTAACACAGCTCGTGCCGCGGGGGACACAGAGGGGACATGGGGGACACCAGCTCCGTGCCGGAGGAAGGATGAGTGCTCGCGCCATCGCCTGGGCAACTCGTTTTGCTCATAAACGCACAAATTAACAAAGGAACGAGCTCTAAGTGATGAAATTTCACAATTTGAGCAGTGAATAAGCGAATTCAGGTGATAAACAACTCCGTGCATGGGGGGGGTTGAGCCCTTCTTGGTTCGTTAGATTGCTTAACAAGCTCCGAAAGTTTAATTGACAGCGTATTTTGAGAGAGGCGAAGCCCAGACTGTGACACGTTAGCGATGTCACAAGCAGAATCTCTCCTGGACACGTCAAGGCGACCGCTTCGGTGCGAGCGGAGACGGGTGTGCGCGTCTGTGCCGCAGCGAAGGGCGAAAAACCAGGCGTTGGGCATCAACAACCATGAAAAAAAATCTAAGGAAGAGGATTTAATTAGATTTATAATTAGGGATGGTGAAATTCCAAGTGGGATTTGACCCAGATAAAGAGTCTCTGGACAGATCCGAGTAATATTTGTCAGGAATTTGGCGAATGACGAGCTTCTTGTAGGTTAGAGGAGGGAAAAGGAGAAGACGCTGTGCGTCCTGGAGCAGCGAGGGATGTGATTGATGAGTTGGGAGAGGAAGGTGTGGGGTTGGGAGAGGGAGACGTAGGGTTGGGAGAGGGAGAGGAAGACGTGGGGTTGGCAGAAGAAGATGTAGGGTTGGGAGATGGAGAGGAAGATGGGTTGGGAGAGGAAGAGGAAGATGGGTTGGGAGAGGAAGAGGAAGATGGGTTGGCAGATGAAGATGTAGGGTTGGGAGAGGGAGAGGAAGATACAGGGTAAGGTGAAGAAGGAGAAGACATGGGGTTGGGTGACGAAGACGTGGAGTTGGGCAAGGAAGAGGAAGATGTAAGGTTGGGTGAGGAAGACGGGTTGGCCAAGGAAGAGGAAGATGCGGGGTTGGGAGAGGAAGAGGAAGGCACGGGGTTAGAAGAGGGAGAGGAAGGTGCAGGGTTGGGAGAGGGAGAGGAAGACATAGGGTTGGGAGAGGGAGAGGGAGAGGAAGATGGATTGGGAGAGGAAGACATGGAGTTGGGTGAGGGAGAGGAAGACGTGGGGTTGGGTGAAGAAGGAGAAGACAGGTTGAGTGATGAAGATGAAGATGTGGGGTTGGGCGATGAAGACAGGTTGGGCAAGGAAGAGGAAGATGAGGGCGAGGAAGATGAGGAAGTGATTAGAAATGCAAAATAGATCGCTGGAGTCAAAACTTCAGCCCCGGAGAGTTGCCGAAGATGAAGGGTGCAGAAGATGGTCGGAAGCCGCTTTAGACCCGGTTCAAGTTCCTTGTGCCGAGGATGATGATGGGTGGGACATCTGGCAACGAGCAGGCGGCAACGAGGATAATTCCCTGCCCTCTTGGCAGCAGTAATTAACGCTGAAGAACAGAGCGTGCCCAAAACTCGTCTCCAATTAATTAATCTGGAGGAGAGAGGCCGAGGTGATCGGGGGAAACGCCCGTGGAGGGGCCGGCATGGAACTGGACAGCCGGAGCCAACCGCCTCCACCTTGCCTCGTTTCACCTCCATCGTTAGCATCAGCTCCGGGAATATCAGATACCATGGGGCCAAATATTCCCAATCCGGGACGGATTTGGGCTGGGGACACGCTCTGCATCCCACCCATTGCGGGTGATTGAACTCGGAGCTGAGAAATCGTTGGATTTAGCCGTGGAAACAGGCTTCGACGGTGTTATTTTCCAAGAATATTTTCCAAGAATAGGATTATTTTCCAAGAACAAGATTATTTTCCAAGAACAAGATTATTTTTCCGGTCCTTCAACATCCGCTGGTGGCTTTAACGGTTGGATTTGATGATCTTAAAGGTCTTTTCCAACCAAAACAGTTCTCCAATTTCCCACTCTGCACCCCGCGGGATAAAAACCCGGTGAGAACCTTCGCTAAAATAAATGGAATTAAAAAGAGACGGTCTGTCTCCGTGCAAAATGCAAGGAGAAAAGAGGGAAACTCTCACGGAGGGGACAGGAAATGTGTTTGGAGAAGGGTTCAACGAGCTCCCAACTCTACTGGCTGGGTTCTCGTTACCTTCTCATGATGGTCCTCGTGGGACCTGTGTCAGGAGACGGGGGTGACGCCGTAGGGTTTCCGAGGATAACGACGGGAGCCAGAGGATGAGCTCGGGGATAGATCCGGCTCCGTCGGCACTAAACCTAAACTGGGAATTGATGGGAAAGCAGCGTGGGAAACGCTGGCGGCCGCCACTCCCACCGCTGGGGATCCCAGTCCTGAGCTGGTGGCCGTGGTTAATGATTGTCACCGTTGATGCAGGAGCCCAAATATCGATGGTAGACAAGGTCACCTGTGGATTTTCCAACCGCTGCTCCTCTACCCCACGAGCTAGTTAATATTTCATGGTCCAAATTAACCTTCTGACGTTAATCGTTCATAAAAGGGCTGGGGGAAGGTTCTCAAGTCTCATCCCCCCTCCAGTCCGACCAGTAAAGGAACCTAATGGCAAGGGGAGGTTAACATCTAGATGAAGTTTTAGTAGGTGGACGCCCAGCACTGTGGAACGGGCGGTGGGAGGTGATTCTACGGCTCTGACAATTAACTAAGGTAGAGGAAGGAAAGAACGAAGGACCCGGCTGGGAAGTGACATTCTGGGGAGTCGGGCGGACACGTGGGAGGAGAACGGCTCCTGCTGAGGTCCTCCAAGAAATCCAAGAGTTGCCCGTTCCCAATAATAAAGGGCGTTGGGTGCTGTGAGAGGGACTTTAGGATTTTGGCAGACACGTCTTCCAGGACTTCACAGAATAACGTGACCGCTCCCAAATTTACTCAAGAAACTGCGGTCTGGGGATGGACTCCCCCACGTGAAGAGCTCCTGGAGCTTCTAAAGGAGATTATGAATCAATCGTTGGGACCCTTCCACCCTTTGCAGCCCCTCTCCCTGCGTATCCAGGTTGGGAGAGGTGGGATATTGGCGGCACCATGTCAACAAGAACCTCCTGGCTCCAGGGAGCTCCAACTCATGGCAGAGTGCTCGGCACGGTTCCTCAACCTCTGAAGAGGTTCTAGCAGGTTCCAAAGGTTGGGAGCAACCAAACCCTTAACTCGGGGAAGAAGTTTTAATGTTCCACGTGGCAGTACCTCTTCTTAAACCTCTTCTTGGTGGTCAACCACCACCTTTAGGTGTAGCACCTAAGACCACTGTCCAGAGGTGGGACTGTACCTCCATCTCAGGTGGCTTGACCAAGGAGAATAAAGTTGCTGAAGTTGTAGAGCACATAGGAATGGCCACTGAAATCATGGAGCCTCCATGTTCTCCTACCCAGGGTGCTCCGGAACTCGATCCCCACCAGCCAGATGGTGCCTGACTGGTGGGAGTGCTCATGGAACGCTGGGTGAATGGCAAGGACCGGCTGCTGACGGGTCTGTAGCTGATGGACTTGCGGTGGCGGAGCGAGTAGAAGGTTCTGCTCCACCAGCAGAGCTCCAGGGCGTGGTGTTGGCTCTTAGCAATGATGGACCGTATACGGATGGGCTGGTGCAACACGATGGCGAGGACATCGGGCAAAACGCAGACAGCAGATAGGGAATGGAGATGCACGGAGAAGAAAATCGAGCAGATGACCATCTCCCATTCTACTGCTCCAGGGCATGGAGCCACACGCCAGAAAAACCCCACAAGGGTGGCCCCATGGACCAATATGGGCAACCACCCGTAGAAACCTGGCGGGTTTTTCTTGTACTTTGAGTATGGGATGGTTGAACAGCTCCAGGAATGGTGGGAGGGGGGATGGGATGGTGACCTGGATCATCAGGCAGCAAGACCAGGTTGGCCAAGCTCTATGCAACAGTCAGTCCCATCAGTGACCGCTCGTGGATGCGGTAATGGTAGGAGGAGTTCTTGGAAGTCGACCACATGTGGAAGGGAAGGTCCTTTGGGACCGTTGGTAAATTGACTCAGTCTCCTCCTCTGAAGGATGGAAATCTATGACCAGAGTTGACAAACTAACGAGTTTGGCTGATGTTTGACCTTCCAGGCACCGCGGCGGGGTCAAAGCGGTGGTTTGGTGAGCACCCAACATCCCAAGAGATAATGGCTCGCCTTTTAAAAACGGAATAGGAGAGGAACGGTGCCCTGAGCGTGGAGTTAAGTGGCCTTTGAAACCCTCCCGAGCTCTGAGGAAGGTGGGAAGCTGGAAGGGGTCGATTAAACAACAACTCGAGCGTTGAAATGACGATGCGAATTAGGGGAGGAACTTACAGGATGAGCGTTGAACTCATGGCAGACTCCCACAGGTGGTCCACGATAGAGAGGTCCATGTGGTGACCCAACACCGGCAGGATGCTTTGAGCACCTCCAGGCATCCAGGCGAGGAATCAAACGCCGTCCTTGGGTGGGAAAACCCATTTTTGAGGGAAAGGAAAATGGGGAATGGTGGGACTGAGATGACTCTCCCGAGGTTTGCGTGCGACCCAAGACCTTGGTCGTCTTCTTCCTCCCCCTAGGAAGCGTTGCCCTCCTGGATGACCAAGGGGAAAGCTGGCCTTGAACCTTCGTCCTTCGGGAAGTCTCCACATAGAAAGGGGCAGCGAGTGTTCCCGGGAGGTGTCATCACCGGAGAAGATGTGGAGAACATCTAAAAAGGCAAGAACCTTCACAGGATGGACAACCCTAACCCCGCCGTGGGGAGAGCTGGCATTCCCTCATGGAAATCTTGATGGATAATTAAGGAAACCCAATTAGTCCATCATGTCCCAGCTGGTGACCTCTGCCGTGACGTGGACACGGAGACCCAACGTACCCAGAACCCACCAGTGGGGCAGCAGGAACCGAGGTGTCCCCCTGCCCACACGCACGCACCTTTGGTGTAGGTGGTAGTAGGGTGTATCCAGGAATGGGGACCAGTTTGGCACTGGTGGGACCCCCATGTCACCCCATAGGTGGTAGCATCATCCCAGTTTGGCACTGGTGGGACTCCATGTCCCCATGTGTCACCCCGTAGATGACAGTACCATCCCAGTTTGGCACTGGTGGGACCCCCATGTCACCCCATAGGTGGTAGCATCATCCCAGTTTGGCACTGGTGGGACCCCATGTCCCCATGTTTCACCCCGTAGGTGACAGTGCCATCCCAGTTTGGCACTGGTGGGACCCCCATGTCACCCCGTAGGTGGTAGCATCATCCCAGTTTGGCACTGGTGGGACCCCATGTCCCCATGTTTCACCCTGTAGGTGACAGTGCCATCCCAGTTTGGCACTGGTGGGACCCCCATGTCACCCCATAGGTGGTAGCATCATCCCAGTTTGGCACTGGTGGGACCCCATGTCCCCATGTGTCACCCTGTAGGTGACAGTACCATCCCAGTTTGGCACTGGTGGGACCCCATGTCCCCATGTTTCACCCCGTAGGTGACAGTGCCATCCCAGTTTGGCACTGGTGGGACCCCCGTGTCACCCCATGGGTGCCATCCCAGTTTGGCTCAGTCCAGGAGTGGTAGGACCCCATGTCACCTCCACAGGCACTAGCGGGACCCCGTGTCCCTCTGTGTCACCTCGTCGGTGACAGCACAATCCCAGCATGGCACTGGTGGGACCCCCACCTCCCGCTGTGTCACCCCGTACATAGGTGACAGTCCCATCCCAGTATGGCCCAGTCCAGCACTGGTGGGACCCACCACGTCACCCCGTGTCACCTCCTGGGTGGCAGCACCATCCCAGTTTGTCACAGTCGCTTACTGGTTCTTTCCATCCCAGTGACCCAACGCTTTATTTTATTTCTTTTTTTCACTTTTGCCCCTTTTTCACACCATTTCAGCCCATTAAAGCTCATGGGGTGACATCGCTGGTGGCATCGCCGCATCCTGTCAGGGGTGGCACTTGTGGACACGAGTGTCCCCACGGTATGGGGAGGTTGGGGACGCAGAGGGGGATGGCACCCGCGGGAAGGACAAGAGGATCCTGGGGGGGGGACACCGCGACCCCCATGGGGACAGGGGTGTCCCCGGGAAGGGGGAGGCACATTGGGACCCCCATTAGGACAGGGGTGTCCCCAGAAGGGGTGGGGGGAGGACATTGTGACCCCCGGGGGGACAGAAGTGTCCCCGGGGGGTCCAGAGAGGGGCACTGGGACCCCCCGTGGGGACAGAGGTGTCCCCAAGAGGGGTGGGGGGGACCTTGGGACCCCCATTAGGACAGGGGTGTCCCCGTGGGGCCACATTGGGACCCCCGTGGGGACAGGGGTGTCCCCGGGAGGGGTGGGGTGTGACATTGGGACCCCTGTGGGGACACTGGGATCCCCCAGGGGGACAGGGGTGTCCGCGGGAGGGGTGGGTGGGGGGGACATTGGGACCCCTGTGGGGACAGGGGTGTCCCTGGGGTGGCTGCTGGCGGGCAGAGGGACCCGGGGGCGCCGCTCCCGTTGCCATGGTCACGCGTTGCCAGGGCGACCTGGCCGGGCCGCGGCGCGACCCTCTTGGCAACGGCCGTCCCGCCCGCCCCCGCCCCGCGCCGCTATTGGCTGTCGCGCTCCCGCTCTGCGTGCGCTGATTGGCCGGTGCTGCACTGGTGGCGGAACGGAGACGAGGGCGGGAACCGGAACCCAAACTGGGAGCTGGGCCCAGTCCAGTACAGGGCCCGAACTGGGAGCTGGTCTGAACTGGGAGCTGGGCCCGGACCAGTATAGGGCCTGAACTGGGAGCTGGTCTGAACTGGGAGCTGGCCCCAGACCAGTACAGGGCCCGAACTGGGAGCTGGTCTGAACTGGGAGCTGGGCCCAGACCAGTACAGGGCCCGAACTGGGAGCTGGTCTGAACTGGGAGCTGGCCCCAGACCAGTACAGGGCCCGAACTTGGAGCTTGTCTGAACTGGGAGCTGGGCCCAGACCAGTACAGGGCCCGAACTGGGAGCTGGTCTGAACTGGGAGCTGGGCCCAGACCAGTACAGGGCCCGAACTGGGAGCTGGGCCCGGACCAGTACAGGGCCCGAACTGGGAGCTGGTCTGAACTGGGAGCTGGGCCCAGACCAGTACAGGGCCCGAACTGGGAGCTGGTCTGAACTGGGAGCTGGCCCCAGACCAGTACAGGGCCTGAACTGGGAGCTGGTCTGAACTGGGAGCTGGCCCCAGACCAGTATAGGGCCTGAACTGGGAAGTGGCCCTAAACTGGGAGAGATTCCTGAGCTGGGACAGGGCTGCATCCCCAAACCAGTGTGGGGTCTCAACTGGCTCAGAAGCTGTACTGGGACCAGAGCCCCAAACTGGGACCAGACCCTCAAACTGGGACCAGACCCTAAACTGGGACTGGAGCCTGAACTGGGACCAGAGCCCTGAACTGGGAATAGAGCCTTGAACTGGGACCTGGGATGTGAACTGGGAATAGAGCCTTGAACAGGGACTGGAGCCCTGAACTGGGACCAGTGCCTGAACTGGGAATAGAGCCTTGAACTGGGACCTGGGATGTGAACTGGGACTGGAGCCCTGAACTGGGACTGGAGCCCTGAACTGGGACCGGAGCCTGAACTGGGACCGGAGCTTGAACTGGGACCAGAGCCCCAAACTGGGACCGAAGCCCTGAACTGGGACTGGAGCCCTGAACTGGGACCGGAGCCTGAACTGGGACCAGAGCTTGAACTGGGACCAGAGCCCCGAACTGGGACCGAAGCCCTGAACTGGGACCGAAGCCCTGAACTGGGACCGGAGCCTGAACTGGGACCGGAGAAGTGAACTTGGACCAGAGCCTGAACTGGGACTGGAGCCTGAACTGGGACCAGAGCCTGAACTGGGACCAGAGAAGTGAACTTGGACCAGAGCCTGAACTGGGACTGGAGCCCCAGACTGGGACCGGAGCCCTGAACTGGGACTGGAGCCTGAACTGGGACCAGAGAAGTGAACTGGGACTGGAACCCCAAACTGGATCAGAGCCTGAACTGGCTCTGGAGCCTGAACTGGGAATAGAGCCTTGAACTGGGACCGGAGCCTGAACTGGGACCGAAGCCCCGAACTGGGACCGAAGCCCCGAACTGGGACCAGAGCCCCGAACTGGGACTGGAGCCTGAACTGGGACCAGAGAAGTGAACTGGGACCGGAGCCCCAAACTGCACCAGAGCCTGAACTGGGAATAGAGCCTTGAACTGGGACCGGAGCCTGAACTGGGACTGGAGCCTGAACTGGGACCAGAGAAGTGAACTGGGACCAGGGCCTGAACTGGCTCTGGAGCCTGAACTGGGACTGGAGCCTGAACTGGGACCGGAGCCTGAACTGGGACCAGAGAAGTGAACTGGGACTGGAACCCCAAACTGGACCAGAGCCTGAACTGGGAATAGAGCCTTGAACTGGGACCGGAGCCTGAACTGGCTCTGGAGCCTGAACTGGGACCGGAGCCTGAACTGGGACTGGAGCCTGAACTGGGAATGGAACCTTGAACTGGGACCGGAGCCTGAACTGGGACCGAAGCCCCGAACTGGGACCGAAGCCCCGAACTGGGACCAGAGCCCCGAACTGGGACTGGAGCCTGAACTGGGACCAGAGAAGTGAACTGGGACCGGAGCCCCAAACTGCACCAGAGCCTGAACTGGGAATAGAGCCTTGAACTGGGACCGGAGCCTGAACTGGGACTGGAGCCTGAACTGGGACCAGAGAAGTGAACTGGGACCAGGGCCTGAACTGGCTCTGGAGCCTGAACTGGGACTGGAGCCTGAACTGGGACCGGAGCCTGAACTGGGACCAGAGAAGTGAACTGGGACTGGAACCCCAAACTGGACCAGAGCCTGAACTGGGAATAGAGCCTTGAACTGGGACCGGAGCCTGAACTGGCTCTGGAGCCTGAACTGGGACCGGAGCCTGAACTGGGACTGGAGCCTGAACTGGGAATGGAACCTTGAACTGGGACCGGAGCCCTGAACCGGGACCCCCTCCATCCCCCTTCCCCCGTGTCCCCCTCAGTCGCAGGCCCAGCACGCCCCTCCCCAGCGAGCCCCCTGGCAGAGGGGCCGGTGTTTGTCCAGCCCGCTGCGCAGGCGGAAGCGGCGGCCGCAGCGCTCGCAGGCCCTGCCGGCCCCGTCGTGGGTCTTCATGTGCTCCGTCAGATGGTGCTTCAGCTTGAAGCGCTTGTGGCAGGCGGCGCAGGCGAAGGGCCGCAGGCTGAAGGTCAGCATGATGTGCCGGTCCCGCTTGGGCTTGACGGCGAAGCGTTTGCCGCACAGGCAACCGAAGCGTTTGCCGTCGGGAGCCGCTCCCAACTTCACCGGGGCGTGAAGCGCTTGGCCCCGGCCCAGGATCTCGTTCCCGTGAAGGTCCACCGGTTTCCAAGACGGCTGCGGGAAGACGGCCGCCCCACCGCCTGTCACCAGCGTGCCGCCCGTTGTCACCATCGTCCCGCCGCCGCTGGCTGGGATGACGTAGCTCACCTCCGCCGGGGCGAAGCCCCCGGCCAACTCCGCCGCCGGCAGGAGGCCCTCAACGGCGGCACCGTCGCCCGCTTCTTGCTTGATGTAGAAGATCTTGGGGGGCTCGTGGGTGTCTCCGGGGGCCCCGTCTTCCTCCTCATCCTCCTCCAGCACGATCTGGAGGGCGTCGGTGGGGCGGTGGCGGCGGCGGTGGCCGCCCTCTTCCTCCTCCTCTTCTTCTTCCTCCTCGTCCTCCTCCACGCAGATCTTGAGGACCTCCTCGGCCGTGTCCTTCAGGAGGGAGCTCAGGGGACGACGTGGCTGCTGGCGCCACATCAGTGGCCACGCGGATTTTGAGGACCTCCTCGCCCCCCTCCTTGGTGAAAGATGGCGTTGCCGCGTCACCGCCGCAGGTGGCCCATGAAGAGCCATCGCCACCACGCACGGGCCATGACGATGATGAAGAGCCATCGCCACCACGGGTGGACCATGAGGATGCTCCATCGCCACCGCGGGTGGGACACGATGAGCCATCGCCCCCGCGCGTGGTCCACGAGGAGGATGAAGACCCATCTCCACCACGGTTGGGCCACGATGATGCTCCGTCCCCACCGCGGGTGGGACACGATGACCCATCTCCACCGCGGGTGGCCCACGATGACGCTCCATCTCCACCGTGGCTGGCACACGAAGCCCCATCTCCACCACGGGCGGTCCAGGATGATGAAGCCTCACCACTGCGGCCGCTTGATGACGATGATGATGTCACCTCGTTGCCCCGCCCAGCCCACCGGCAGGGCCCCCCCTCCAGCTCCCTCAGGATCTCCGAGCACTGGTCCACCACGTGCCACATCTGGAGACCGCTGGCCACCAAGAGATGACCGGGCAGGGCCTCCAACAGCAACGTCAACCGCCCGGAGTAGATGAGGTGCAGGAGCCCCTCGAAGGCGTCGGGGTCGATGGCGGGGGGCAGCAGCAGGCGCCCCCCATCCTGCAGCAGCAGCTTGTCGTGGAAGAAGGGGGACGCGGCGGCCAGGACGCTCTTGTGGGCCGGGAAGATGCGGCCGCCCACGTGGACGGCCACGTCGCAGAACTTCCCCTCCAGCCGCAGGCGGTTGAGGGAGTCCAGCAGCGCCGCCGCGTGCTGGGGGAAGGAGATCTGCACCCGGCCCCCCTCCGCCGCCATCCTCCCCGCCACGAGCCTGCGGGGACACGGCTGTCACACGGAGCAGGGGCGGCCACTTGCCCTTTTGGGCACCCAGTTGCCCCTTTGGGCACCCTGTTACCCCACGGGGTGCCTTGTTGCCCCACGAACAGTCTACTGACCCATGGGGCGCTCTAGGGTGCCCTTGGGTGCCCTGTTGGCCCTTGGGCACCCTGATGCCCCGTGAACTGTTCTACTGCCCCATGGGGTGCCCGGTTGCCCACTTGGGTGCCCGGTTGCCCAATGAATGTTCTACATCCCCACGGAGTGATTTAGGGTCCCCTTGATTGCCCTGTTGCCCACTTGGGTGCCCTGTTGCCCTCTCAGGCACCTTGTTGCCCCACAGGGCGTCTTCTTGCCCCATGGGATGCCCTGTTGCCCCTTGAACTTTCTAATGACCACGGGGTGCCCCGTTGCCCCATGGGGTGCCCAGTTGCCCCCTCAGGTGCCCTATTGCCCACATGGGTGCCCTGTTGCCCCCTCGGCCAGCCTGTTGTCCTGCCCACAGAGCGTCCTGTTGCCCCATGAACTGTTCCGATGCCCCATGGGCTGCCCTCTTGGGTGCCCAGTTGCCCCATGGCACCCTCTGTTGCCCCACGAACTGTTCTACTGCCCCATAGCGGGGCGCAGTTGCCCACCTGGGTGCCCAGTTGCCCCCTGGGGGCTCTTTGGGACCCCACGGGGTGCTCGGTTGCCCACCCGGCTGGCCTCTTGCCCCCTCGGGAGCCCTGTTGCCTCCCCCCTCGGGTGCCCTGTTGCCCCGTGAACTGTTTTACTGCTGCCTGGGGTGCCCAGTTGCCCACCTGGGTGCCCAGTTGCCCCCTCAGGCGTCCTCTTGCCCCCTTGGGCACCCAGTTGCCCCCTAGGGCTCTTTGGGACCCCATGGCGTGCTCAGTTGCCCACCTGGACACCCTGTTGCCCCCCCCCCCCCCCGCCTTGGGTGCCCTGTTGCCCCGTGAACTCTTCTACTGCCCCGTGGGGTGCCCAGTTGCCCCCCCGGGGTGCCCAGTTGCCCCCTGGGGCCCTTTAAGACCCCACAGGGTGCTCGGTTGCCCACCTGGGTGCCCTCTTGCCCCCTCGGGCACCCTGTTGCCCCCCCCCCCCTCCCCCTCCTTGGGTGCTCGGTTGCCCCGGGGGGGTGCCCTGTCCGTCCCCCCCCCACCCCGGTCACCCTCTCGCCCCTTGGGGTGCTCCGTTGCCCCGGGAGGGGGGGGGTGGGGCGGGCTCCTATAGTCCCGGGGCCGCCCCGCTGCCCCCCCCACCCCCGTTCGCCCCATCGCCGCCCCCGGCCCCCGCGGACCCCACGGACCGAGACACCCCCCCCCCTCCTCCGCGCCCCGGGACCCCCCCGGACCCCCCCCCCCCCCCGGTCCCGTCACGTGACTGCGAGCCCCGCGCTCACCCCCGGCCGCCGGCGCCTCCGAGCGGTGACGTCACCGGGAAGCCCCGCCCCTCCCCCCGGCCGGGCGGAGCCGTGACGTGTCCGGGGAAGCTCCGCCCCCGGCCCCCCCCCCCCCACCCGACACCCGCCTCCCCTCGCGCCCGCCCGCGAGCCCCGCCCTCACGAGGCGCCGCCGCCCCCACAGCCCCGCCCCCCAACCCCCGCCTTATCCCAAGCCACGCCCCCTCCCCGACGCCGTCCCTCATAAGCCCCGCCCCTTCCAAACCACCGTCCCGCCAATCGAGCTCCCTGGCCGCAACCCAACCAATCCCCGCCCCCTCCGCACCAGGCCCCGCCCCTTCACGCCGTAGCCCCGCCCCCTCCCGAGCCTTTCACAAACCCGCCCCTTCCTAAGCCACGCCCCCAAACCCCGCCCCGTCGCCAGCCGTGCCCCATCCCAAACCCCGCCCCCTTCCATACCCCGCCTATCCTAAGCCACGCCTCCCGGCCAACCCCCCGCCCCCTCCATCCCCAAGCCCCGCCCACTCCCGCTGAGGTCCCGCCCACCCCCAACCCCTCCCCTCCCAAGCCCCACCCCCAAGACGCGCCCCCGCTAAGCCACGCCCCTTCGAACCCCGCCCCTCATAGGCCACGCCCCCGAACCCCTTCCCCATAAGCCACGCCCCCTCGAAACCCGCCCCTCATGGGCCACGCCCCCTCGAACCCCGCCCCCATAAACCACGCCCCCTCAAAAACTCGCCCCTCATAGGCCACGCCCCCTCGAACCCCGCCCCTCATAAACCACGCCCCCTCAAAACTCGCCCCTCATAAGCCACGCCCCCTCGAACCCCGCCCCTCATAAGCCACGCCCCTTGAAAACCCGCCCTCATAAGCCACGCCCCCTCGAACCCCGCCCCTCCTAGGCCACGCCCCTGCATCCCAGGCCACGCTCCAGGCCGGGGGCCGAGCGGCTGCAGAGGGGACGCGGAAAAGGACCCGGAGGCGTCGGTCGACAGCGGCTGACGTGAGCCAGCGGCGTGGCCAAGGCGGCCGGCAGCGGCCCCGGCCCGCGTCAGGACCGGTGTGGCCAGCAGGAGCCACCGTCACGTCGCCACGCCGCTGCCCGGCCACCCCCGGGGCCCACCCGCAGGCCCCTCCGGACCCACGCGTGGGCCGCTGGCTCTCGCTTTGGCCGCTCCGGACGTGGCTTGGGCTCTAAAAACGACCGGCCGGATGCTAAAAATGCCGTTTGAGAACTTGCCAATGAGCCTTTGAATCTGAAAAAGGGCTTTGGAACTTGGAAATGAGGGTTTGTACCCTGAAAACGAAGCTTTGGGATCAAAGCCATGATCATCCCGTCCCTAAAAGAGGGGGTTGGACCACCAAAGTCAGGGTTTGGGCATTCAAGATGCATCTTGGACCCTGAAACTGCCTGCTTAATCCCGCAAACGCCTCCTCGGAGCCTGAAAAAGGGGCTTTGGAACCTAAAAATGCGTTTTTGTGCTCTTGAAAGGAGCCGTCACGCACCACAACTGAGCCCGGGGTCTCCTCCCCAGCCCCCAGGGGGGTCGCCCGCGTCCCCACGTCTCGCCGTGACACGGAGGGGGACAAAATCGATGCTGCCACGTGGCCGGCCCAAGCAGGCGGCCGCTGGCCCCGCAGCCCTGGGCCCCTGTGGGGACGGGGAGGGGGACGAGAGACCTGGAGGGACAGGGACAGGGCTGGGGACAGCGGTGCGGCCGGGCCACCTGTGGGGACAGCCATGGGGACACGGGGGTCGGGGACGGGCTCGGCTGCAGGTTGTTCACCGGCGTCTCCTCCGCGCGCCCACACGGGCAAGTCAGGGGCCGAACGCGGCACGTGCGGCCGCCGTCGAGTCACCGTCCCCGGCGGCGTCTCCGCGATGGGTAGACGCGGCGCGTGCGGCGGCGGGGGGGGTCGCCGTGGCCTTGGCAGCGGGAGGTTTGCGGTTGGACTCGATGCTCCTGAAGGTCCCTTCCAAACCCTACGTGATTCCGTGAGTCCGCGGCTCTTCGGAAGGTCGGGAATTACTCGGGACTGCCCCCTCGGGAAGGTCGCAGGTGTTGATCTGCCCTGGGTCGAGGGCTGCGTTTCATCCAAGAGCCCCGTCACCCTTCCCAATAACGTTGTAAGTTGGAGATTCTCACTCTTAAATCGGGGAGTTTCACTCTCAAATTGCCGATTTTTCACTCCCAAGCCGAGCGTTCCGGTTCGGTTCCCTACGCGTCCATTCTCGCTCCAAGCTTGTCAACTCCAGTTCCGAATTGTCGTCCCGGCTCCTTTCGAGCGGCGAACGACGACTTCGGCGTTTCCCTCTCCGACCCCCGGCGGTGCACGTTCTACAGCCGGAACCAGGTCAGGAGCAGGTGCCTCACGGCTCCGACTCGCCCCCCTCTCCACGTCCCGAATGGGGTTTGGGAAAGAGGCGGAAAAGGCGGAATGGGGACCGGAGGGAGAAAGGGGAACGGGAGGAGAAGGGGGGACCAAAGGGCAAAGCGGGGACACGGGAGGGGAAGAAAAGGGGGGACAGGCCAAAGAGGGGACGAGAGGGGAGAAAGGAGACGAGGAGGAGGAACGTGGGTAAGAAGGAAAAGGGGATTACGGCCAAACCCAACCCCAGGAGTTTGGGGGGGGGCATAAAAAAAAAAAAAAAAGGCAGCGGAGGGTGAAAAAGGCCAAACCTTGCCCATTTCTAGTCTTGGGACACTCCGGTCGGTCAAGGGAATTTTGGGGAAGAGCTGGAAGGGGAAAGTTGGATCCTGCCGCGGGACGTCTCCGGTCTCACCCCTCTGCGTTTGGACAACGGCGCGGTGGGGAAATGGGGATTCCTTCGGCGCGGTGGGTCACAGAGGGGCACCGCTGTCGCCGGGTCTTCTTCTCGCCCGGGGTCGCCCCGTCGTGGGGGGCAGGCGTTGGGCTTTGTCCCGATTTTAAGGGCCGGGACCCAAAGCTTGGGCCGGGAGGGACGGATGGAGGGAAGAGAAGGGCCGTCGACCACAGCGTGCGCAGGCGACGTTCCTGTCCCCTCCTCACCCCCTCCACGGGCTCCCGCCGCCCCCCGCGGCCACGCGACGGAGCAACCAGACGGCCGCCTCCTGGAGGGCCTCCGGAAGGGCTCCCCACCTGGCGGCAATGCCACCGCGTCCGTCACCCCCCCGCCCCGCCAGGGGACAAATTAAGGTCCCAAATTAACATCCCTCCCCCACCACACGTCCCCCTTTGTCTCCCCGTGGTTTTCCTGCCTCCTTCCTCTTGCGCCAGCGTTTCCTGCCCGGGGCTGGGTGCAGGGGAAGAAGCACCCAACGGTCAACGGCCACCGGCGGCGACGAGGACACCGAGGATCCACCAGCCCCACCGGAGGCTCCAGGAAGGGACGTCGGAGCCCCCAGGGTAGGGGAGGGAAGGCTGGTGTGGGGTGGGGAGGTCCTGGAGGGGGCTCCTGAAAAATAAGGGGGGGCAACGACTAGAAGGTCTCGAAGGTGATGGGGGAGGGTCCGGTGGGGGGCAACTGGAAGATGGGGGTGGACGACTACGATGTCCAGGGGGCCGGGGGTGGGTGGGAAGCGGGAGGTTTGATGGGGGCAAACGGGCGGCGTGGTGGGGCAACCTGGGGCAACCTGGGGGGGGCAAGTGGGAAAGAGCCCCGGGGGGGTAAAGGAAGAAGAGGAGGAGACTTCAGAGAGCGGGGAGAAGGAAGGAGGGGTGGTGGATGGAGAAGGAAGGGAGGGGCCCTGGGGAGGGGGAGATGGGAGATGGGATGGAGGGATGGAGGGATGGAGGAGGGACGAAGGGACGGAGGGAAGGATGGAGAGGAGGAGGAAGGGTGGGATGGAGGGATGGAGGGATGGAGGAGGGACGAAGGGATGGAGGGAAGGATGGAGAGGAGGAGGAAGGGCAGGATGGAGGGATGGAGGGATGGAGGGATGAAGGGATGGAGGGATGGAGGAGGGACGAAGGGAGGGAGGGAAGGATGGAGAGGAGGAGGAAGGGCAGGATGGAGGGAGGGATGGAGGGATGGAGGGATGGAGGAGGGACGAAGGGAGGGGAGGGAAGGATGGAGAGGAGGAGGAAGGGCGGGATGGAGGGAGGGAGGGATGAAGGGATGGAGGGATGGAGGGATGGAGGGATGGAGGAGGGACGAAGGGATGGAGGGAAGGATGGAGAGGAGGAGGAAGGGCAGGATGGAGGGATGGAGGGATGGAGGGATGAAGGGATGGAGGGATGGAGGAGGGACGAAGGGAGGGAGGGAAGGATGGAGAGGAGGAGGAAGGGCAGGATGGAGGGAGGGATGGAGGGATGGAGGGATGGAGGAGGGACGAAGGGAGGGAGGGAAGGATGGAGAGGAGGAGGAAGGGCGGGATGGAGGGAGGGAGGGATGGAGGGATGGAGGGATGGAGGGATGGAGGGATGGAGGAGGGCGAAGGGATGGAGGAAGGTGGAGAGAGGAAGGGAGGAAGGATGGAGGAGGAGGATGGAGGGATGGAGGAGGGAAGGAGGGAAGGAGGGAGGGAGGATGGAGAGGGAGGTGAGGAAGGCAGGGAGGGAGGGAGGGATGGAGGGAGGGATGGAGGGATGGAGGGATGGAGGGATGGGAAGAAGGAGGAGGAAGGGATGGACGGGGAAAAGGTGGGATGGAGGAAGGGATGGCGGGGTGGAGAGAGGGGTCGGTGGCCGGCCGGCCGGAAGGACGACCCCCTGCGCCTTCCCCAGGGGATTCTGTGTTCCCCCCTCTCCCCACAGCCCCTCTTCCACCCCCGCCGTCATGTCCTCCTGCCCCGCCAACGTCTCGTCCCCCCCCAACGCCACCACGGCCCCCGTCCCCGGCGCAGCGCTGGGGGCTGACCCTGCTGTCGGTGGCAGCGGCGGTGGGGCTGCCGGGCAACGCCGTTGTCCTCTGGGGCTGTGCCGTCACCCGCCGGCGCAGCGTCCCCGTCCTCCTCATCTTCCACTTGGCCTTGGCCGACATGGTCACCCTCCTCACCGGTCCCGTCTACATCCGGCCTTGAGCGTTGGCCAATGGACCATGGGCTTGGCCGTCTGCCGCGGGTGCAAACTACCTCTGCGCCGCTGCATGTACGTCAGCATCTTCCTCATTGCTCTCCTGGCTCTCCACCGGTGCTTGGCGGTCTCCAGGCCGGTGACGACGGTGGTGACGGCGGGTGATCACGCCGGACGGTTGGCTCACGGAGCGGCAGTCGGTGACTTGGTCGGCGGCTTTGGTCTTGGCCATCCCATCCATCGTCTTCCGGCAGGTGAAGGACGGGCACTGCAAGCGGGTGCACGGCACGAAGGCTTGGTTGGTGGTCCAAAACCTTCTGGAGACCATCTTGGGTTGGGCCCTGCCGTTGACCGCCATAGCCACCGGCTACGGGTTACTGGTCTGCCGGTTACACCAGACCCGCCTGGCCCGGCGTGGTCACAACCTTCTGCCTGGTGGTCGCCGTGGTGGTGGCCTTCGCCGTGGCGTGGGGACCTTACCACGTGGCCAGCCTGTTGGAGGTGGCAGCGGTGCTCCAAGGGGATGGGGGGACCTTGGAAGCGGCCGCCAAAGCCACCCGGCCGCCGGCCACCGCCTTGGCCTTCCTCAGCAGCGCCATGAACCCCCTCCTCTACGCCTGCGCCGGGGCGGAGGCTGCGCCGCGGCGCCGTGGGGTCTCTCCTGCCCGCGGCTCCTGGAGATCTCGGCCATCGCCGGCAGCTCCCGAGGGACCGTGGCAAGGGGGACCACGCAGGGGGGGAGGGGCTGGGGGGGGAAGGGAGGGGGGGAGGGACGATGGGGGGGGGAGGAGGGGACAATGCTGGAGGAGGAAGGGGGGGCGGGGGGGAGGGGGGAAGGGCATGAGGAGGGGGAGGGGTGTGGGAGGGGGGCGGTTGGGCAACGAGGAGACCCCTAAAACGAGCCCCTCCGCGGTTCATCTGTCCCCCCCTCCACCGCTCCAGCCCTCCCACCCCCGTCCCCCTCCCTCCCTCCCTCCGTCCATCCATCCATCCATCCGTCCATCCCATCCCTCCATCCCCACGTGGTCTCCATCCCTCCCTCCATCCCTCCATCCCTCTGTCCCTCCGTCCGTCCATCCATCCATCCATCCATCCATCCCTCCGTCCTCCGTCCATCCATCCATCATCCATCCATCCCTCCATCCATCTCTCCCTCCCTCCCTCCCTCCCTCCATCCATCCCCACCGTGGTCTCCATCCCTCCATCCCTCCATCCCTCCATCCATCCCTCCATCCCTCCATCCCTCCATCCCCACGTGGTCTCCATCCCTCCGTCCCTCTGTCCCTCCGTCCCTCCCTCTGTCTCTCCATCCCTCTCTCCGTCCATCCATCCCTCCATCCCCACATGGTCTCCATCCATCCTCCATCCCTCATCCTCCATCCCTCCATCCATCCATCCCTCCATCCCTCCATCCCCACATGGTCTCCATCCATCCATCCATCCATCCATCCCTCCATCCCCACATGGTCTCCATCCATCCATCCATCCATCCATCCATCCATCCATCCGTCCGTCCGTCCATCCATCCATCCATCCATCCATCCATCCCTCCATCCCCACGTGGTCTCCATCCCTCCATCCATCCATCCATCCATCCATCCATCCATCCCTCCATCCCCATGTGGTCTCCCTCCCTCCGTCCCTCTGTCCCTCCATCCCTCTGTCCCTCCATCCCTCCCTCCATCCCTCCGTCCCCCCCGTGTCCCCTCGGTGGCCCCACCCGCTCTGTCACCCCTGGCCGAGGGCTGGAGGACAAACACGACACCTCGGGCCCCCCCGGGCTCTCCCCGGGACAGCGATGTCCCCCCCGTGTCCCCCGTGTCCCCCGTGTCCCTCTGTCCAGGGCGGGCCCCCCGTGGGGCGCAGGGTGGGGGGGGACCGCGGGGGGCTGGGGGGGGTCCCGCGTGGGGCCGGGGCGGGACGGTGGGACCCACTGGGGCGGGGGGGGGCGGGTCGGCCACTCCCGTGTGACGTCATCAGTGACTGCGACACCCACCCCCACAGCGCCCCATAACCTCTCACAGACCCCATAACTGCTCACAGACCCATAGCGCCCCATAACTGCTCACAGACCCCATAGCGCCCCATAACCTCTCACAGACCCCATAACTGCTCACAGACCCATAGCGCCCCATAACTGCTCACAAACCCCATTGCCCCCCATAACTGCTCACAAACCCCATAGCGCCCCATAACTGCTCACAAACCCCATAGTGCCCCATAACTGCTCACAGACCCCATAACTGCTCACAGACCCATAGCGCCCCATAACACCTCACAGACCCCATAGTGCCCCATAACTCCTCACAGACCCCATAGTGCCCCATAACTCCTCAAAAACCCCCATAACTTCTCACAGACCCCATAGCGCCCCATAACCTCTCACAAACCCCATAGCACCCCATAACTCCTCACAGACCCCATAGTGCCCCATAACACCTCACAGACCCCATAGCGCCCCATAACCTCTCACAGACCCCATAGTGCCCCAATAACCTCTCACAGACCCCATAGCGCCCCATAACTCCTCACAGACCCCATAGCACCCCATAACCTCTCACAGACCTCATTGCGCCCCATAACCTCTCACAGACCCCATAGCGCCCCATAACTGCTCACAGACCCCATAGCGCCCCATAACTCCTCACAGACCCCATAGCGCCCCATAACCTCTCACAGACCCCATAGTGCCCCATAACCTCTCACAGACCTCATTGCGCCCCATAACACCTCACAGACCCCATAGTGCCCCATAACTCCTCATAGACCCCATAGCACCCCATAACTGCTCACAGACCCCATAGCGCCCCATAACCTCTCACAGACCCCACAGCGCCCCATAACACCTCACAGACCCCATAGCGCCCCATAACCTCTCACAGACCCCACAGGGCCCCCCCCGTTGCCCCCCATCGCTGACTCCTCCTGCCCCATAGCCCCCCCCCCACCCCACAGAGCCATTTCCCCCGCAATCACGTGTCCCTGGCCGGGCGCCGGTGGCCGTGGGGCTGGCGGCCGTGGGGCCGGGGGGGGGGCAGCCCTGGTTAATCATTGACCCACACCCTGCTCACCCTCTGCCGCCGGCCCCGGCTGCCCCACAGCGACGCTGCCATGGGGCCACGTTGGGCTCTGGGGCTCCTTGTCCTCCTCCTCCTCCTGCCGCTGCTGGGGGGCAGCGCCCAGGACCCCCAGTAGGGGACTATGGGGCAGCTATGGGGCTGGGGTGGTGTGTGGGGCTGGAGGGACTACGGGAGGTTCTGGGGCCGCTGTGGGGCTAGAAGGGTGGACTATGGGGCTGGGCGTGACTACGGAGGGCTTATAGGATTGGGGGGGAAAGTGGGGAGCTATGGGGGCTGGGGAGGTAGGCTATGGGGCTGGGTTCAACCACGGAGCAGTTATGGGGCCGGGGCGCGACCGTGGGGGACTCTGGGGCTGCTATGGGGCTGGTGGTGACCACGGAGCACCTATGGGGCTGGGGGCCTGTGAAGGTCCTATGGGGCGCGTGGGGGGCTATGGGGTAGCTGTGGGGCCGGGAGGGGCTCTGCGGGGGGTGGGGGGAGCTGCGAGACAGCTATGGGGCAGCCGCTGTGGGGGGGGCGCCGAGGCATGTGTGGGGCAGCTGTGGGGCAGCGGGGGCTCTGGGACACCCGGGGAGGGGGGGGGCGGAGGGGTCTATGGGGCAGCCGTGGGGCAGCCGCTGTGTGTCCCCCCCCGTCCCCCCCCAGGCTGGTGCTGGTGGCCCCGCGGCTGGTGGCCCTGGGGACCCCGTGGGGCTGGTGGTGGCGGCCGTGGGGCCGGTGACGGGGACGGTGACGGCCTGGCCCGGGGAGGGCGACCGTGGGGCGACCCCCTGCGCCCCCCCGGCCCCCTTCCGCCTCGGGACCCACAACGGCTTCAGCCAACTCCTCCACATCCAGGTGGGGCCACTTGGGGGGCAGAGGGACGCTGCGGGGGGGCAGCGGGGAGGGCGACGTCCCCGTGGGGCAGGGGGCCGCGGCGGGGGGGGGCTCTATGGGGCAGGGGGATACGCGTCCCCCCCCCCACGAGTCCGTCCCCCCCCCGGCCCTACACCCGCAGGTGACGCCGGAGCAGGCCGGGCGCTGTGGGGCGCTGGGGGCCGCCGTGGGGCCGACGCTGCTGCTGGAGGCCCGGAGCCCCCCCCTGGCCCCCCGGCGGGTGCGTGTGGGGCTGGGGGCGCCCCGGGGGGTGCTCTTGGTCCAGACCGACAAACCCCTCTACGCCCCACGGCAGACGGGTGAGACCCCCCCCCCCCCGGCACCCCCCGGATACACCCAAATCCCCCCCAAATCCCCCCCAAACCCCCCCCAGATACAACCAAAATCACCCCGAATTACCCCAAAACCCACCCGATCGCCCCCAAATCACCCCAAGCGCGCCCAAAATCACAAGAAAATCACCCCAAATACCCCCCCCCGAAACCCCCAATAGCCCAAATACACCAACGGCGCCCCCAAATTGCCCCCAAATTACCCCAAATACGCCAAAATCCCCCCAAGCCCCCCCAAATCACCAAATTACCTCAAATGCCCCCCAAATGGCCAGAAATACCCACGAATCACCCCAAAATTACCCCCACTCACCCCCTAAGAACCCCCAAATTACCCCGAATCCCACAAATCTCCCCAAAGACACCAAAATCCCCCCCAAAATCGCCCCGAATTACCCAAATTCCTCTCAAATCGCCCCAAACGACCCCGAATCTCCCGAATCCGCTCGAAAGCAGCAAAAAGCCACCAAATTCCCCCAAAATCTCCCCCAATTCACCCCAAATTGCCCCAAACCCACCCAAACTCCCCAAATCCCCCCACTTCTCCCCAACCTCCCCAAATTCACCCCCAAATCGCCCCCAAATCACCCCAAACTCATCCCAAATCACCAAAATCACGCAATTCCCACCCAAATCCCCGAAATTGCGCAGAAATGCCACAAAATTCACCCCAAATCCCCCCGAAATCACAATCGCGCAACACCCCAAATGCCCCGAATTCCGATTCACCCCGAACGACCCCAAAACGGCCCCAAAACCGCCTCCACCCCCCTCCAAACGGCCAAAATCACGGAAAATCCCGCCAAATCTCCCCAAAACCACCCAAAACGGCACAAAACTCGCCCAAATCGCCCCCAAAATTGCCCCAAACGCCCCCCAAACGCCCCCAAGTCCCAGAAATTCTCCCCAAATCTCCCCAAATTCACCCCAAATCCCCCCGAAATCGCCCTAAATTCACCCCTGCCCCACACATCCCTATACGTGACCCTGCCCCACGGATCCCTGTGCGTGTCCCTGCCCCACGGATCCCTATACGAGACCCTGACCCACAGATCCCTATACGTGTCCCTGCCCCACACATCCCTATACGTGACCCTGCCCCACAGATCCCTGTGCGTGTCCCTGCCCCATACATCCCTATACGTGACCTGCCCCACGGATCCCTATACGTGTCCCTGCCCCACGGACCCCTGTGCATGTCCCTGCCCCACGGATCCCTATACGTGTCCCTGCCCCACGGAATTCCCTATACTGTCCCTGCCCCTGCCCCACGGATCCCTATACGTGTCCCTGCCCCACGGACCCCTGTGCATGTCCCTGCCCCACGCATCCCTGTGCGTGTCCCTGCCCCATGGATCCCTATACGTGTCCCTGCCCCACGCATCCCTGTGTGTGTCCCTGCCCCACGGATCCCTATACTGTCCCTGCCCCACGGATCCCTGTGTGTGTCCCTGCCCCACGGATCCCTATACGCGTCCCTGCCCCACGGATCCCTGTGCGTGTCCCCACCCCACGGATCCCTATACTGTCCCTGCCCCACGGATCCCTGTGCGTGTCCCTGCCCCACGGATCCCGTCCCTCCCCAGTGCGGTTCCGCGTCTTCTCCCTGGACCCCGACCTGCGCCCGAACCCCGACCCCATCCTGGTCACCATCACGGTGCG
>NC_071492.1:1160415-1222179 GCF_028500815.1 Rissa tridactyla | reverse complement strand
GGGACACCCCGGATTTTGGGGGGGGGATGGGATGGGGGACACCCAGGGGTTTTGGGGGGGGGGGGGGACGGGGACGGACACGACACCCAGCCATTTCCCCCCCCGCCCCCCCCCCCCCGCAGGAGAGCGCCCCCCCCCCCGGGGGACACGGTGCTGGCGGCGCTGCGGGGGGGGGCGGCCCTCAGCGCCCCCCGGCTCCACATGGCGCTGGTGGATCTGTTCATCGGCGGCACCGAGACCACGGCGGCCGCCATGGCCTGGGCCCTGGCCTTCCTGCTGCCCCGGCCACAGGTGCCACCCGCGCGTCACAGCCTGTCCCCGGCCCCAACGGTGGCCCCGAGTCCCCACAGGTGGCCCCAGGTCCCCAATGGTGGCCCCAGGGGGTCCCGTGGCCCCCCCCCATGTCCTACATGGCCCCGTTGTCCCCCCTCTCCGTGGCCATCACCGTCCCCCTGCACCGTCCTGAGGTGCCACCCGCATGTCACAGCGTGTCCCTGTCCCCAATGGTGTCCCCAAGTCCCCACAGGTGGCCCCGAGTCCCCAATGGTGGCCCCAGGGGGTCCCGTGTCCCCCCCCCGTGTCCTACGTGGCCCCGTTGTCCCCCCTCCCCGTGGCCGTCACCGTCCCCCTGCACCGTCCTGAGGTGCCACCCGTGTGTCACAGCGTGTCCCTGTCCCCAGCAGTGTCCCCAAGTCCCCACACGTGGCCCCAGGTCCCCAATGGTGGCCCCAGCGGGTCCCGTGTCCCCCCCCCGTGTCCTACGTGGCCCCGTTGTCCCCCCTCCCCGTGGCCGTCACCGTCCCCCTGCACCGTCCTGAGGTGCCACACACGAGTCACAGCCTGTCCCTGTCCCCAACGGTGGCCCTGAGTCCCCAACAGTGGCCCCAGGTCCCCAATGGTGGCCCCATGGGGTGCCGTGTCCCCCCCCCCGTGTCCTACGTGGCCCCGTTGTCCCCCCTCCCCGTGGCCGTCATCGGTTCCTCACACCACCCAAGGTGCCACACGCGTGTCACAGCGTGTCCCTGTCCCCAACGGTGGCCCCAAGTCCCCACAGGTGGCCCCAGGTCCCCAATGGTGGCCCCAGGGGGTCCCATGGCCCCCCCCCCATGTCCTACGTGGCCCCGTTGTTCCCCCTCTCCGTGGCCGTCACCGTCCCCCTGCACCGTCCTGAGGTGCCACCCGCATGTCACAGCGTGTCCCTGTCCCCAATGGTGTCCCCAAGTCCCCACAGGTGGCCCGAGTCCCCAATGGTGGCCCCACGGGGTGCCGTGTCCCCCCCCCCCGTGTCCTACATGGCCCCGTTGTCCCCCTCCCCGTGGCCGTCATCGGTTCCTCACACCACCCCGAGGTGCCACCCGTGTGTCACAGCATGTCCCTGTCCCCAACGGTGGCCCCGAGTCCCCACACATGTCCCTGTCCCCAGTGGTGGCCCCATGGGGTTCCGTGTCCCCCCCCCGTGTCCTACGTGGCCCCGTTGTCCCCCCTCTCCGTGGCCGTCACCGTCCCCCTGCACCATCCTGAGGTGCCACCCACGTGTCACAGCGTGTCCCTGTCCCCAACGGTGTCCCCAAGTCCCCAACAGTGGCCCAGGTCCCCAATGGTGGCCCCAGGGCGTCCCGTGTCCCCCCCGCCGTGTCCTACGTTGCCCCGTTGTCCCCCTCCCCGTGGCCGTCATCGGTTCCTCACACCACCCCGAGGTGCCACCCGTGTGTCACAGTGTGTCCCTGTCCCCAACGGTGGCCCCGAGTCCCCACACGTGGCCCCAGGGGGTCCCGTGTCCCCCCCCCGTGTCCTACGTGGCCCCGTTGTCCCCCCTCTCCGTGGCCGTCACCGTCCCCCTGCACCGTCCTGAGGTGCCACCCGTGTGTCACAGCGTGTCCCTGTCCCCAACAGTGGCCCCAAGTCCCCACACATGTCCCTGTCCCCAGCAGTGTCCCCAAGTCCCCACAGGTGGCCCCAGGTCCCCAATGGTGGCCCCAGGGGGTCCCGTGTCCCCCCCCCGTGTCCTACGTGGCCCCGTTGTCCCCCCTCCCCGTGGCCGTCACCATTCCCTTGCACAGCCCCACGGCGTGACGCGGTGTGACGTGTGTGTGACGCAGTGTGACGTGTGTGTGACGCGGTGTGACGCGGTGTGACACACGTGTGACAGGGTACGATGCAGCGTGACGTGGTGTGGCCGGGTGTGACGTGTGTGTGACAGTGTGACGCCATGTGTGACACGGTGTGACACGCTGTGCTGTGTGTGACACGGCGTGATGTGGTGTGGCAGTGTGACACGGTGTGACACCGTGTGCCGTGTGTGACACCATGTGCCACCGTGTGTGACACTGTGTGACACCGTGTGCTAGCGTGTGCCATGTATGCCAGCGTGTGCCGCCATGTGCCACTGTGTGTGACACTGTGTGCCACCGTGTGCCGCCGTGTGCCACTGTGACACCGTGTGCCACCATGTGCCACCGTGTGTGACGCCATGTGTGACGCCGTGTGTGACGCCATGTGCCATGTGTGACACCGTGTGCCGCCGCGTGTGCCACCATGTGCCGCCGCGTGCCGCCGTGTGTGATGCCATGTGCCACCGTGTGTGCCACCGTGTGTGCCGCCGTGTGCCACCGTCTGCTGCTGTGTGCCACCATGTGTGACGCTGTGTGCCACCATGTGCCACCGTGTGTGCCACCATGTGTGACGCTGTGTGCCACCGTGTGCCGTGTGTGCCACCACGTGTGACGCTGTGTGCCACCGTGTGCCACCGTGTGTGCCACCATGTGCCACCGTCTGCTGCTGTGTGCCACCATGTGTGACGCTGTGTGCCACCGTGTGCCACCGTGTGCCGTGTGTGCCACCATGTGTGACGCTGTGTGCCACCGTGTGCCACCGTGTGCTGTGTGTGCCACCATGTGTGACGCTGTGTGCCACCGTGTGCCACCGTCTCCTGCTGTGTGCCACCGTGTGATGCCGTGTGCCACCGTGTGCCATGTGTGCCACCACATGTGACGCTGTGTGCCACCGTGTGCCACCGTCTCCTGCTGTGTGCCACCGTGTGACGCTGTGTGCCACTGTGTGCCACCGTGTGTGCCACCATGTGTGACGCTGTGTGCCGCCGTGTGCCACCGTGTGCCACCGTGTGTGCCACCGTGTGTGACGCTGTGTGCCGTGTGTGCCGTGTGTGCCACCGTGTGTGCCACCGTGTGCCACCGTGTGCCGTGTGTGCCACCATGTGTGACGCTGTGTGCCGCCGTGTGACGCCGTGTGCCGTGTGTGCCACCATGTGTGCCACCGTGTGTGCCACCGCGTGCCACCGCGTGCCACCATGTGCCGCCGCGGCGTGTCCCCAGCTGCAGGCCCGGCTGCGGGAGGAGCTGTGGCGGGTGCTGGGTCCCTCCGGTGTCCCCGAGCCGGGGGACGCCCCGCGCCTGCCCCTCCTCCAGGCCACCATCGCCGAGACCCTGCGCCTGCGGCCCCCCGCCCCCCTGGCCCTGCCCCACTGCGCCCTCCGGCACACCAGGTACGGCCAGCGCGCACCAGTACGGACCAGTATGGACCAGTGCAGAGGGGCGCGTACCAGTATGAGCCACTATAGACCAGTAGGGACCACTGGGCGCCAGGTTGCAGCACTGCGCACCGAAGTGTAGCAGTGTTTTGAACCAGTGTAGACCAGTATGGACCAGTATAGACCAGTATGGACCAGTGTAGACCAGTATGGACCAGTATGGACCAGTAGAGAGGAGCGCGTACTAGTATAAACCAGCACGGCCCACTATAGACCAGTAGGCACCGCTGGGCGTCAGGTTGCAGCCCATGTGTAGCAGTGTTTCGAACCAGTATAGACCAGTATGGACCAATTTAGATGAGTATGGACTGGTTTGAACCAGTATAGACCAGTATAGCCCAGTATAGATGAGCGCATAACTAGTATGAACCAGCACGGCCCACTATAGACCAGTAGGGACCACTGGGCATTCCAGGAGAGGCCAGGAAATCCCAGTAGGGTCCCAGTAACTCCCAGTAGAGTCCAGTAGTTCCCAGTATGGTCCCAGTAGATCCCAGTAGATCCCAGCAGAGCCCAGGAGGTCTCAGTAGGCCCCAGTACATCCCAGTTGACCCCAGTAGACCCCAGTACGGTCCCAGTAGATCCCAGCAGACCCCAACAGAGCCCAGGAGGTCTCAGTAGGCCCCAGTACGTTCCAGTTGACCCCAGTAGGACCCAGTAGATCCCAGCAGACCCCAGCAGAGCCCAGGAGGTCTCAGTAGGCCCCAGTACATCCCAGTTGACCCCAGTAGACCCCAGTAGATCCCAGCAGACCCCAGGAGGTCTCGGTAGGCCCCAGTACATCCCAGTTGACCCCAGTAGAATAGCTCTAAACCCCAGTTGACCCAGGGAGGTCCTGGTACATCCCAGTGGACCCCAGAAGGTCCCAGTAGATCCCAGTAAGCCCCAGTAGACCTCAACAGAGCCCAGCAGAGCCCAGTATGGCCTCAGAAGACCCTCCAGTAGATCCCAGTAAGCTCCCTTCGGAGAGCCCAGCAGGTGCCAGCGGGTCCCAGTAGATCCCAGCGGGTCCCAGTAGGTCCCAGTAGGTCCCAGTAGGTCCCAGCAGGTCCCAGTAACCCCAGTACCCGTTTCCCCCCCCCTCCCCCCCGCCCAGTATCGGAGGGATCCCGGTGCCGGCCGGCTCCATCCTGGTGCCCAACCTGCTGGCGGCCCACAGGGACCCCGACATCTGGGAGCGCCCCGAGGAATTCCTGCCCGGTACGTCCCCGGGGGGGGGTGTCCCCTGGCCCCCCTCAGGGTGGGTGCCCCCCCCCCACCCCGGACACCTGGGTCCCCTCCCTGACCCCCGTCCCGGGGTGGGTGCTCCGGGACACCCGGGTCCCCCTGGACACCTTGGGGTGGGGTCCCCACCCCGGACACCTGGGTGCCCTGAAGCCCTGGGGGGGGGTGGGCCCCCCCCTAGATGGGCCCCCCAGATGGGTGGGCCCCCCCCCGGAGACCTTGGGGTGGGACCCCTGGACACCCGGGTCCCCCCAGACCCCTCGGGGTGGGTGCCCCCCCCCAGACTCCTAGGTCCCCCCGGACCCCCCTTGGGGTGGGTGCCCCCCTCGGACTCCAGGGTCCCCCCCGGACCCCTCAGGGTGGGTGCCCCCCCCCCGGACACCTGGGCCCCCCCCGGACCCCTTGGGGTGGGTCCCGTCCCGAATACTTGGGTCCCCCCCCGACTCCTGGGTCCCCCCCAGACTCCTGGGTCCCCCCCCGGACCCCTCAGGGTGGGTGCCCCCCCCCGGACACCTGGGCCCCCCCCCCGGACCCCCCTCAGGGTGGGTGTCCCCCCCCGGACCCCCCTCGGGGTGGGTGCCCCCCTCGGACTCCAGGGTCCCCCCCCCAGACACCTGGGTCCCCCCAGACCCCCCTCGGGGTGGGTGCCCCCCCCCGGACACCTGGGCCCCCCCCGGCCCCCCCTCGGGGTGGGTGCCCCCCCCCGGACACCTGGGGGCCCCCCCCGGACACCTGGGTCCCCCCAGACCCCCCCTCGGGGTGGGTGCCCCCCCCCCGACTCCTGGGTCCCCCCCAGACTCCTGGGGGGGGGGGGTGCCTCCCCCCCCCCCGACTCCTGGGTCCCCTCCGGACCCCTCGGGGTGGGTGCCCCCCCCCGGACTCCAAGGTCCCCCCCCGGACCCCTCGGGGTGGGTGCCCCCCCCGGACACCTTGGGCCCCCCCCGGGACCCCTCAGGGTGGGTGCCCCCCCCCCGGACTCCTGGGTCCCCCCAGACCTCTCAGGGTGGGTGCCCCCCCCCCCCCCGACTCCTGGGGCCCCCCCCGGACCCCTCGGGGGGGTGCCCTCACCCGGGTCCCCTGACCCCCCCTCCCCCCCCCCTTCCCCCCCCCCCCAGAGCGGTTCCTGGTCCCCGGCGCCCCCTCCCGCGCCCTCCTGCCCTTCGGCTGCGGGGCCCGATCCTGCCCGGGGGAGGGGCTGGCGCGGGCCGAGCTCCTGGTTTTCCTGGGCCTGATCCTGCGGGAATTCCGGCTGGAGCCCCCCGCGGGGGGGCAGGGGGTGCCCGAGCTGGGGGGGACGGGGGGCACCGTCCTGCGGCCCCCCCCCCTTCCGCCTCCGCCTGCTGCCCTGCCTGCCCCCCGCCTAGCGCGCCCCCAGGGGGGGCACCCTTGGGTGGCTGGGGGGGCACCCCTGGACTTCTGGGGGGGGGGGGGGGGGCACCCCTGGGTGTCTGGGGGGGCACCCTTGGGTGGTTGGGTCCTCCGCTGCCTGCGCCTCCAGCCACCTGGGTCCCCCCGGACCAGTAAGCCCCAGCAGAGCCCAGTGTGGCCCCAGTAGCCCCCCAGTAGCCCCCCAGTAGACCTCAGCAGAGCCCAGCGTGCCCCCAGTAGCCCCCCAGTAGATCCCAGTACACCTCAGCAGAGCCCAGTAAGCCCCAGCGGAGCCCAGTGTGGCCCCAGTAGCCCCCCAGTAGCCCCCCAGTAGATCCCAGTAGACCTCAGCAGAGCCCAGTAAGCCCCAGCGGAGCCCAGTGTGGCCCCAGTAGCCCCCCAGTAGCCCCCCAGTAGATCCCAGTAGACCTCAGCAGAGCCCAGCGTGCCCCCAGTAGCCCCCCAGTAGCCCCCAGTAGACCTCAGCAGAGCCCAGCGTGCCCCCAGTAGCCCCCCAGTAGCCCCCAGTAGACCTCAGCAGAGCCCAGCATGCCCCCAGTAGCCCCCCAGTAGATCCCAGTAGACCTCAGCAGAGCCCAGTAAGCCCCAGCGGAGCCCAGTGTGGGCCCAGTAGCCCCCCAGTAGCCCCCAGTAGACCTCAGCAGAGCCCAGCGTGCCCCCAGTAGCCCCCCAGTAGATCCCAGTAGACCTCAGCAGAGCCCAGTAAGCCCCAGCAGAGCCCAGTGTGGCCCCAGTAGCCCCCCAGTAGCCCCCCAGTAGATCCCAGTACACCTCAGCAGAGCCCAGTAAGCCCCAGCGGAGCCCAGTGTGGCCCCAGTAGCCCCCCAGTAGCCCCCAGCAGAGCCCAGCATGCCCCCAGTAGCCCCCCAGTAGATCCCAGTACACCTCAGCAGAGCCCAGTAAGCCCCAGCGGAGCCCAGTGTGGCCCCAGTAGCCCCCCAGTAGCCCCCCAGTAGCCCCCAGCAGAGCCCAGCATGCCCCCAGTAGCCCCCCAGTAGATCCCAGTACACCTCAGCAGAGCCCAGTAAGCCCCAGCGGAGCCCAGTGTGGGCCCAGTAGCCCCCCAGTAGATCCCAGTAGACCTCAGCAGAGCCCAGCGTGCCCCCGGTAGCCCCCCAGTAGCCCCCCAGTAGACCTCAGCAGAGCCCAGCGTGCCCCCAGTAGCCCCCCAGTAGCCCCCAGTAGACCTCAGCGGAGCCCAGCATGCCCCCAGTAGCCCCCCAGTAGATCCCAGTAGACCTCAGCAGAGCCCAGTAAGCCCCAGCGGAGCCCAGTGTGGCCCCAGTAGCCCCCCAGTAGCCCCCCCAGTAGATCCCAGTACACCTCAGCAGAGCCCAGTAAGCCCCAGCAGAGCCCAGTGTGGGCCCAGTAGCCCCCCAGTAGCCCCCAGTAGACCTCAGCAGAGCCCAGCATGCCCCCAGTAGCCCCCCAGTAGATCCCAGTAGACCTCAGCAGAGCCCAGTAAGCCCCAGCGGAGCCCGGTGTGGCCCCAGTAGCCCCCCAGTAGCCCCCCCAGTAAATCCCAGTACACCTCAGCAGAGCCCAGTAAGCCCCAGCAGAGCCCAGCGTGTCCCCAGTAGCCCCCCAGTATCCCCCCCAGTAGATCCCAGTACACCTCAGCAGAGCCCAGTAAGCCCCAGCGGAGCCCAGTGTGGGCCCAGTAGCCCCCCAGTAGCCCCCAGTAGCCCCCAGTAGCCCCCAGTAGACCTCAGCAGAGCCCAGCATGCCCCCAGTAGCCCCCCAGTAGATCCCAGTAGACCTCAGCAGAGCCCAGCGTGCCCCCAGTAGCCCCCCAGTAGCCCCCCCAGTAGATCCCAGTAGACCTCAGCAGAGCCCAGTAAGCCCCAGCAGAGCCCAGCGTGCCCCCAGTAGCCCCCCAGTAGCCCCCCCAGTAGATCCCAGTAGACCTCAGCAGAGCCCAGTAAGCCCCAGCGGAGCCCAGTGTGGCCCCAGTAGCCCCCCAGTAGCCCCCCAGTAGATCCCAGTAGACCTCAGCAGAGCCCAGCGTGCCCCCAGTAGCCCCCCAGTAGCCCCCAGTAGACCTCAGCAGAGCCCAGCGTGCCCCCAGTAGCCCCCCAGTAGCCCCCAGTAGACCTCAGCAGAGCCCAGCATGCCCCCAGTAGCCCCCCAGTAGATCCCAGTAGACCTCAGCAGAGCCCAGTAAGCCCCAGCGGAGCCCAGTGTGGCCCCAGTAGCCCCCCCAGTAGATCCCAGTACACCTCAGCAGAGCCCAGTAAGCCCCAGCAGAGCCCAGTGTGGGCCCAGTAGCCCCCCAGTAGCCCCCCCAGTAGATCCCAGTACACCTCAGCAGAGCCCAGTAAGCCCCAGTGGAGCCCAGTGTGGGCCCAGTAGCCCCCCAGTAGATCCCAGTAGACCTCAGCAGAGCCCAGTAAGCCCCAGCGGAGCCCAGTGTGGGCCCAGTAGCCCCCCAGTAGCCCCCAGTAGACCTCAGCAGAGCCCAGCGTGCCCCCAGTAGCCCCCCAGTAGATCCCAGTAGACCTCAGCAGAGCCCAGTAAGCCCCAGCGGAGCCCAGTGTGGGCCCAGTAGCCCCCCAGTAGCCCCCAGTAGACCTCAGCAGAGCCCAGCGTGCCCCCAGTAGCCCCCCAGTAGATCCCAGTAGACCTCAGCAGAGCCCAGTAAGCCTCAGCAGAGCCCAGCGTGCCCCCAGTAGCCCCCCAGTAGATCCCAGTACACCTCAGCAGAGCCCAGTAAGCCCCAGCGGAGCCCAGTGTGGCCCCAGTAGCCCCCCAGTAGCCCCCAGCAGAGCCCAGCATGCCCCCAGTAGCCCCCCAGTAGATCCCAGTACACCTCAGCAGAGCCCAGTAAGCCCCAGCGGAGCCCAGTGTGGCCCCAGTAGCCCCCCAGTAGCCCCCCAGTAGCCCCCAGCAGAGCCCAGCATGCCCCCAGTAGCCCCCCAGTAGATCCCAGTACACCTCAGCAGAGCCCAGTAAGCCCCAGCGGAGCCCAGTGTGGCCCCAGTAGCCCCCCAGTAGCCCCCAGCAGAGCCCAGCATGCCCCCAGTAGCCCCCCAGTAGATCCCAGTACACCTCAGCAGAGCCCAGTAAGCCCCAGCGGAGCCCAGTGTGGCCCCAGTAGCCCCCCAGTAGCCCCCCAGTAGCCCCCAGCAGAGCCCAGCATGCCCCCAGTAGCCCCCCAGTAGATCCCAGTACACCTCAGCAGAGCCCAGTAAGCCCCAGCGGAGCCCAGTGTGGGCCCAGTAGCCCCCCAGTAGATCCCAGTAGACCTCAGCAGAGCCCAGCGTGCCCCCGGTAGCCCCCCAGTAGCCCCCCAGTAGACCTCAGCAGAGCCCAGCGTGCCCCCAGTAGCCCCCCAGTAGCCCCCAGTAGACCTCAGCGGAGCCCAGCATGCCCCCAGTAGCCCCCCAGTAGATCCCAGTAGACCTCAGCAGAGCCCAGTAAGCCCCAGCGGAGCCCAGTGTGGCCCCAGTAGCCCCCCAGTAGCCCCCCCAGTAGATCCCAGTACACCTCAGCAGAGCCCAGTAAGCCCCAGCAGAGCCCAGTGTGGGCCCAGTAGCCCCCCAGTAGCCCCCAGTAGACCTCAGCAGAGCCCAGCATGCCCCCAGTAGCCCCCCAGTAGATCCCAGTAGACCTCAGCAGAGCCCAGTAAGCCCCAGCGGAGCCCGGTGTGGCCCCAGTAGCCCCCCAGTAGCCCCCCCAGTAAATCCCAGTACACCTCAGCAGAGCCCAGTAAGCCCCAGCAGAGCCCAGCGTGTCCCCAGTAGCCCCCCAGTATCCCCCCCAGTAGATCCCAGTACACCTCAGCAGAGCCCAGTAAGCCCCAGCGGAGCCCAGTGTGGGCCCAGTAGCCCCCCAGTAGCCCCCAGTAGCCCCCAGTAGCCCCCAGTAGACCTCAGCAGAGCCCAGCATGCCCCCAGTAGCCCCCCAGTAGATCCCAGTAGACCTCAGCAGAGCCCAGCGTGCCCCCAGTAGCCCCCCAGTAGCCCCCCCAGTAGATCCCAGTAGACCTCAGCAGAGCCCAGTAAGCCCCAGCAGAGCCCAGCGTGCCCCCAGTAGCCCCCCAGTAGCCCCCCCAGTAGATCCCAGTAGACCTCAGCAGAGCCCAGTAAGCCCCAGCGGAGCCCAGTGTGGCCCCAGTAGCCCCCCAGTAGCCCCCCAGTAGATCCCAGTAGACCTCAGCAGAGCCCAGCGTGCCCCCAGTAGCCCCCCAGTAGCCCCCAGTAGACCTCAGCAGAGCCCAGCGTGCCCCCAGTAGCCCCCCAGTAGCCCCCAGTAGACCTCAGCAGAGCCCAGCATGCCCCCAGTAGCCCCCCAGTAGATCCCAGTAGACCTCAGCAGAGCCCAGTAAGCCCCAGCGGAGCCCAGTGTGGCCCCAGTAGCCCCCCCAGTAGATCCCAGTACACCTCAGCAGAGCCCAGTAAGCCCCAGCAGAGCCCAGTGTGGGCCCAGTAGCCCCCCAGTAGCCCCCCCAGTAGATCCCAGTACACCTCAGCAGAGCCCAGTAAGCCCCAGTGGAGCCCAGTGTGGGCCCAGTAGCCCCCCAGTAGATCCCAGTAGACCTCAGCAGAGCCCAGTAAGCCCCAGCGGAGCCCAGTGTGGGCCCAGTAGCCCCCCAGTAGCCCCCAGTAGACCTCAGCAGAGCCCAGCGTGCCCCCAGTAGCCCCCCAGTAGATCCCAGTAGACCTCAGCAGAGCCCAGTAAGCCCCAGCGGAGCCCAGTGTGGGCCCAGTAGCCCCCCAGTAGCCCCCAGTAGACCTCAGCAGAGCCCAGCGTGCCCCCAGTAGCCCCCCAGTAGATCCCAGTACACCTCAGCAGAGCCCAGTAAGCCTCAGCAGAGCCCAGCGTGCCCCCAGTAGCCCCCCAGTAGATCCCAGTACACCTCAGCAGAGCCCAGTAAGCCCCAGCGGAGCCCAGTGTGGCCCCAGTAGCCCCCCAGTAGCCCCCAGCAGAGCCCAGCATGCCCCCAGTAGCCCCCCAGTAGATCCCAGTACACCTCAGCAGAGCCCAGTAAGCCCCAGCGGAGCCCAGTGTGGCCCCAGTAGCCCCCCAGTAGCCCCCCAGTAGCCCCCAGCAGAGCCCAGCATGCCCCCAGTAGCCCCCCAGTAGATCCCAGTACACCTCAGCAGAGCCCAGTAAGCCCCAGCGGAGCCCAGTGTGGGCCCAGTAGCCCCCCAGTAGATCCCAGTAGACCTCAGCAGAGCCCAGCGTGCCCCCGGTAGCCCCCCAGTAGCCCCCCAGTAGACCTCAGCAGAGCCCAGCGTGCCCCCAGTAGCCCCCCAGTAGCCCCCAGTAGACCTCAGCGGAGCCCAGCATGCCCCCAGTAGCCCCCCAGTAGATCCCAGTAGACCTCAGCAGAGCCCAGTAAGCCCCAGCGGAGCCCAGTGTGGCCCCAGTAGCCCCCCAGTAGCCCCCCCAGTAGATCCCAGTACACCTCAGCAGAGCCCAGTAAGCCCCAGCAGAGCCCAGTGTGGGCCCAGTAGCCCCCCAGTAGCCCCCAGTAGACCTCAGCAGAGCCCAGCATGCCCCCAGTAGCCCCCCAGTAGATCCCAGTAGACCTCAGCAGAGCCCAGTAAGCCCCAGCGGAGCCCGGTGTGGCCCCAGTAGCCCCCCAGTAGCCCCCCCAGTAAATCCCAGTACACCTCAGCAGAGCCCAGTAAGCCCCAGCAGAGCCCAGCGTGTCCCCAGTAGCCCCCCAGTATCCCCCCCAGTAGATCCCAGTAGACCTCAGCAGAGCCCAGTAAGCCCCAGCGGAGCCCAGTGTGGGCCCAGTAGCCCCCCAGTAGCCCCCAGTAGACCTCAGCAGAGCCCAGCATGCCCCCAGTAGCCCCCCAGTAGATCCCAGTAGACCTCAGCAGAGCCCAGCGTGCCCCCAGTAGCCCCCCAGTAGCCCCCCCAGTAGATCCCAGTAGACCTCAGCAGAGCCCAGTAAGCCCCAGCAGAGCCCAGCGTGCCCCCAGTAGCCCCCCAGTAGCCCCCCCAGTAGATCCCAGTAGACCTCAGCAGAGCCCAGTAAGCCCCAGCGGAGCCCAGCGTGCCCCCAGTAGCCCCCCAGTAGAGCCCAGCAGCCCTCAGTAGAGCCCCGGCAGGTCCCAGTAGATCCCAGTAGGTCCCAGTAGAGCTGGGTGCCCCCCTCCCCCCACCGGACGCCTGGGCTCACGGGGGCCGAGGGGCTTCCAGGCAGCTTTTATTGACCCCCCCACCCCCCAAAATAAAAGCTTTGCCCCCCACCCCCCCCCCCGCCTCCTTCCTGGGTGCTGCCTGGACACCGGGGGGGGCCCCCCCCGGACCCCTGGGTGCCCCCCCCCCCCCCCCCGGGGGCCCCCTCAGTCGCGCTGCGGCCGCAGCTTCATCTCGGTGAAGGGGATGGAGAACTCGAAGCCTTTCCAGGGAAACCAGTTGATGCCCTGGGGAGGGAGGGGGGGGGGTCCCTCAGGCCCTATGGAGAGCTTATAGGTGCCCTGCAGACCCCTATCCAGCCCCACAGAGCCCCGCAGGACCCTACAGGCCCCTATAGAACCCCTATAGAGCCCTGTAGAACCTTACAGAACCCCACAGACCCCTAGAGAGCCCCTACAGAACCCCACAGACCCCGGTAAGACCCATATAGAGCCCTATAGAACCCCACAGACCCCTATAGAACCCCTACAGAGCCCCACAGACCCCTATAAGACCCCTATAGAACCCCTGCAGAGCCCCACAGACCCCTATAAGACCCCTATAGAGCCCTATAGAACTCCATGGACCCCTATAGAGCCCCACAGACCCTTATAGATCCCCTATAGAGCCACTCTAGAGCCCCAGAGACCCCTATAGAACCCCACCGACCCCATAAGACCCCTATAGAACCCCTATAGAGCCCCACAGACCCCTATAAGACCCCTATAGAGCCCCGAAAGAACCACACAGACCCCTATAGAACCCCTATAGAACCCCTATAGAGCCCTATAGAATCCCACAGACACCTATAGAACCCGTATAGAGCCCCACCGACCCCTATAGAGCCCCTACAGAACCCCACACACCCTTATAAGACCTCTATAGAGCCCTATAGAACTCCAGCGACCCCTGTAAGACCCCTATAGAACCACTACAGAACCCCACAGACCCCTACAAGGCCCCTGTAGAGCCCCTATAGAACCCCACAGTCCCATCTAGTCGCCCCCTCGCTATGGGTCCTCGGCCCCTATAGCCCCCCTGTGGCCCCTATAGACCCCATTATCTCCCCCTCCAGCCCCCCCCGCTATACATCCCTGGCCCCTATAGCCCCCCTGTGGCCCCTCTAGCCCCCATTCTCTCCCCCTCCAACCCCCCCCAGCCACCCCTCTATGGGTCCCTGGTGCCTATAGACCCCCTGTAGCCCCTATAGACCCCACTCTGCCCCCCATCAACCACCCTCCAACCCCCTCAGCCCCCTTGCTATGGGTCCCCAGCCCCTATAGCCCCCCTATAAGCCCCCCTGTGGCCCCTGTAGCCCCCATTATATACCCCCCAGCCCCCCCGCTATGGGTCGCCATCCCCTATAGCCCCCCTGTGCCCCTCTAGCCCCCATTATATCCCACTCCAGCCCCCCCAGCCCCCTCGCTATGGGTCCCCGGCCCCTATAGCCCCCCTGTGGCCCCCGTAGCCCCCTTTCTCTCCCCCTCCAGCCCCCCCAGTCCCCCCCGCTATGGGTCCCCGGTGCCTATAGACCCCACTCTGTCCCCCGTCAACCACCCTCCAACCCCCTCAGCCCCCTTGCTATGGGTCCCCAGCCCCTATAGCCCCCCTATAGCCCCCCTGTGGCCCCTCTAGCCCCCATTATATCCCCCTCCAACCCCCCCAGCCCCCCCCCTATGGGTCCCCGGCCCCTATAGCCCCCCTGTGGCCCCTGTAGCCCCCATTACCTCCCCCTCCAGCCCCCCCAGCCCCCCCGCTATGGGTCCCCGGTGCCTATAGACCCCCTATACCCCCCCTTTGGCCCCTGTAGCCCCCATTATATACCCCCCAGGATATATTATATACCCCCCGCTATGGGTCCCCGGCGCCTATAGACCCCACTCTGTCCCCCATCAACCACCCTCCAACCCCCTCAGCCCCCTTGCTATGGGTCCCCAGCCCCTCTAGCCCCCCCTCTAGCCCCCATTCTCTCCCCCTCCAGCCCCCCCAGCCCCCCCCGCTATGGGTCCCCAGCCCCTATAGCCCCCCTATAGCCCCCATTCTCTCCCCCTCCAGCCCCCCCAGCCCCCCCCGCTATGGGTCCCCGTCCCCTATAGCCCCCCTGTGGCCCCTGTAGCCCCCATTCTCTCCCCCTCCAGCCCCCCCAGCCCCCTCGCTATGGGTCCCCGGCCCCTATAGCCCCCCTGTGCCCCTCTAGCCCCCATTATATCCCACTCCAGCCCCCCCAGCCCCCCCCGCTATGGGTCCCCGGCGCCTATAGACCCCACTCTGTCCCCCATCAACCACCCTCCAACCCCCTCGGCCCCCTTGCTATGGGTCCCCAGCCCCTATAGCCCCCCTATAGCCCCCCTGTGGCCCCTCTAGCCCCCATTATATACCCCCCAGCCCCCCCGCTATGGGTCCCCAGCCCCTATAGCCCCCCTGTGGCCCCTGTAGCCCCCATTCTCTCCCCCTCTAGCCCCCTGCTATAGGTCCCCGTCCCCTATAGCCCCCCTGTGGCCCCTGTAGCCCCCATTACCTCCCCCTCCAGCCCCCCCAGCCCCCCCGCTATGGGTCCCCGGTGCCTATAGACCCCCTATACCCCCTCTTTGGCCCCTCTAGCCCCCATTATATACCCCCCAGCCCCCCCGCTATGGGTCCCCATCCCCTATAGCCCCCCTGTGGCCCCTGTAGCCCCCATTCTCTCCCCCTCCAACCCCCCCAGCCCCCCCCGCTATGGGTCCCCGGCGCCTATAGACCCCACTCTGTCCCCCATCAACCACCCTCCAACCCCCTCAGCCCCCTCGCTATGGGTCCCCAGCCCCTATAGCCCCCCTATAGCCCCCCTGTGGCCCCTCTAGCCCCCATTATATCCCACTCCAACCCCCTCAGCCCCCCCGCTATGGGTCCCCAGCCCCTATAGCCCCCCTGTGGCCCCTGTAGCCCCCATTCTCTCCCCCTCCAGCCCCCCCAGCCCCCTCGCTATGGGTCCCCGGCCCCTATAGCCCCCCTGTGGCCCCTGTAGCCCCCATTCTCTCCCCCTCCAACCCCCCCAGCCCCCCCCGCTATGGGTCCCCGGCGCCTATAGACCCCACTCTGTCCCCCATCAACCACCCTCCAACCCCCTCGGCCCCCTTGCTATGGGTCCCCAGCCCCTATAGCCCCCCTATAGCCCCCCTGTGGCCCTCTAGCCCCCATTATATACCCCCCAGCCCCCCCGCTATGGGTCCCCGTCCCCTATAGCCCCCCTGTGGCCCCTGTAGCCCCCATTCTCTCCCCCTCCAGCCCCCCCAGCCCCCTCGCTATGGGTCCCCGGCCCCTATAGCCCCCCTATAGCCCCCCTGTGCCCCTCTAGCCCCCATTATATCCCACTCCAGCCCCCCCAGCCCCCCCCGCTATGGGTCCCCGGCGCCTATAGACCCCACTCTGTCCCCCATCAACCACCCTCCAACCCCCTCAGCCCCCTTGCTATGGGTCCCCAGCCCCTATAGCCCCCCTATAGCCCCCCTGTGGCCCCTGTAGCCCCCATTATATCCCACTCCAACCCCCTCAGCCCCCCCGCTATGGGTCCCCAGCCCCTATAGCCCCCCTGTGGCCCCTGTAGCCCCCATTCTCTCCCCCTCCAGCCCCCCCAACCCCCCCCGCTATGGGTCCCCGTCCCCTATAGCCCCCCTGTGGCCCCTCTAGCCCCCATTCTCTCCCCCTCCAGCCCCCCCAGCCCCCTCGCTATGGGTCCCCGGCCCCTATAGCCCCCCTGTGGCCCCTGTAGCCCCCATTCTCTCCCCCTCCAACCCCCCCAGCCCCCCCCGCTATGGGTCCCCGGCGCCTATAGACGCCACTCTGTCCCCCATCAACCACCCTCCAACCCCCTCAGCCCCCTTGCTATGGGTCCCCAGCCCCTATAGCCGCCCTCTAGCCCCCATTCTCTCCCCCTCCAGCCCCCCCAGGCCCCCCCGCTATGGGTCCCCGGCCCCTATAGCCCCCCTGTGGCCCCTGTAGCCCCCATTCTCTCCCCCTCCAACCCCCCCACCCCCCCCCGCTATGGGTCCCCGGCGCCTATAGACGCCACTCTGTCCCCCATCAACCACCCTCCAACCCCCTCGGCCCCCTTGCTATGGGTCCCCAGCCCCTATAGCCCCCCTATAGCCCCCCTGTGGCCCTCTAGCCCCCATTATATACCCCCCAGCCCCCCCGCTATGGGTCCCCGTCCCCTATAGCCCCCCTGTGGCCCCTGTAGCCCCCATTCTCTCCCCCTCCAGCCCCCCCAGCCCCCTCGCTATGGGTCCCCGGCCCCTATAGCCCCCCTATAGCCCCCCTGTGCCCCTCTAGCCCCCATTATATCCCACTCCAGCCCCCCCAGCCCCCCCCGCTATGGGTCCCCGGCGCCTATAGACCCCACTCTGTCCCCCATCAACCACCCTCCAACCCCCTCAGCCCCCTTGCTATGGGTCCCCAGCCCCTATAGCCCCCCTATAGCCCCCCTGTGGCCCCTCTAGCCCCCATTATATACCCCCCAGCCCCCCCGCTATGGGTCCCCGTCCCCTATAGCCCCCCTGTGGCCCCTGTAGCCCCCATTCTCTCCCCCTCCAGCCCCCCCAGCCCCCTCGCTATGGGTCCCCGGCCCCTATAGCCCCCCTGTGCCCCTCTAGCCCCCATTATATCCCACTCCAGCCGCCCCAGCCCCCCCCGCTATGGGTCCCCGTCCCATATAGCCCCCCTGTGGCCCCTGTAGCCCCCATTCTCTCCCCCTCCAGCCCCCCCAGCCCCCTCGCTATGGGTCCCCGGCCCCTATAGCCCCCCTGTGGCCCCTCTAGACCCCATTATATCCCACTCCAACCCCCTCAGCCCCCCTGCTATGGGTCCCCGTCCCCTATAGCCCCCCTGTGCCCCTCTAGCCCCCATTCTCTCCCCCTCCAGCCCCCCCAGCCCCCCCCGCTATGGGTCCCCGGCGCCTATAGACCCCACTCTGTCCCCCATCAACCACCCTCCAACCCCCTCGGCCCCCTTGCTATGGGTCCCCGGCCCCTCTAGCCCCCCTCTAGCCCCCGTTCTCTCCCCCTCCAGCCCCCCCGGCCCCCCCCCCGCCCCCCGGTGCCCCCCGTGCCTGGTGGTGGCGGGGGGTGCCGTAGCGCCCGTTGAGGTTGGCGTAGTGGCAGTTGTGGTACCACCAGGCCCCGGCGTAGGCCACGGCGCAGGGTCGGGGGCGGCCGCGGGGGTCGCGGTCCCGCGTGGAGAAGGGGCTGCCGGCGTGGTAGGAGAGCGCGTCCCCTGCCGGACCCCCCCCCCCGGTGTCAGACCCACGGGGACCCCCCCACAGGGACCCCCCCAGGGACCCCCAGGACACCCACCCCCCCCCCGGGACCCACAGGACCTGCCCCACCCCCGCTGTCAGGCCCCCAGGACCCCCCCGGGACCCCTTCAGGGACCCTCCCCCCACCAGGGACCCCCCCAGGGACCCCCAGGACACCCACACCCCCCCCGGGACCCACAGGGACCCCCCCAGGGACACCCCCACCCCGCCATCAGACCCCCAGGACCCCCCCGGGACCCCTTCAGGGACCCTCCCCCCCCCCCAGCGACCCCCCCAGGACACCCACCCCCACCCCCGGGACCCACAGGGACCCCCCCAGGGACCCCCCCACCCCGCCATCAGACCCCCAGGACCCCCCCGGGACCCCTTCAGGGACCCTCCCCCCCCCAGGGACCCCCCCAGGGATCCCCAGGACACCGATCCCCCCACCCCCCCCCAGGGACCCCCCCAGGGATCCCCAGGACACCGATCCCCCCCCCCCCCCCCCCGGGACCCACAGGGACCCCCCCAGGGACCCCCCCACCCCGCCATCAGACCCCCAGGACCCCCCCGGGACCCCTTCAGGGACCCTCCCCCCCCCAGGGACCCCCCCAGGGACCCCCAGGACACCCACCCCCCGCCCGGGACCCACAGGGACACCCCCCCCCCCCCAGGGAATCCCCCAGTGACCCCCAGGACACCCACCACCCTCCCCCACAGGGACCCCCTCAGTGACCCCCAGACACACACCCCCCCCCCCCCCCCCCCGGACCCACAGGGACCCCCGCCAGCGAATCCCCCAGTGACCCCCAGGACACCCCCTCCAGGACCCACAGGGACCCCCCCCCAGGGACCCCCCCCAGTGACCCCCAGGACACCTGCTCCAGGACCCACAGGGACCCCCCCCCAGGGACCCCCCGAGTGGCCCCCAGGACCCCTCGGGACCACCAGGCCACCCCCCCCAGGGCACCCCAGTGCCAAGAGACCCCCCCAAGACCCCCCCCCAGGGACATCCCCCACCCAGGGACACTGTTCAATGGTCCAGAGACCCCCAGATCCCCCCCCCAAGACCCCCCAGTGCCAAGAGACCCCCCCCAAGACCCTCCTCCCCCAAGACTGCTGCGGACCCCCAAGACCCTTCTAGAGGCCCCCAGGACCCTTCGGGGACACCCATCATGGGCCAGGAGACCCCCAGAACCCCCAAGATTCCCCCCAAGTTCCTCCCATGGGCCAAGAGACCCCCCAAGACCCCCCCAGACCCTTCTAGAGATCCCCCAAGACCCCTCCAGGACCCCAAGATCCCTCCCAGGATCCTCCTCATGGGCCAGGAGACCCCTCCAAGACCCTTCCAGGAGCCCCCCGAGGCCACTCAGGACCCTCCAGGACCCCCAAGATCCCTCCCAGGATCCTCCTCATGGGCCAGGAGACCCCCAAGACCCTTCCAGGAACCCCCCCGAGGCCACTCAGGACCCCCCCAAGACCCCTCCAGGACCCCAAGGTCCCTCTCAGGGTCCTCCTCATGGGCCAGGAGACCCCCCCAAGACCCTTCCAGGAGCCCCCCGAGGCCACTCAGGACCCTCCAGGACCCCCAAGATCCCTCCCAGGATCCTCCTCATGGGCCAGGAGACCCCCAAGACCCTTCCAGGAACCCCCCCGAGGCCACTCAGGACCCCCCGAAGACCCCTCCAGGACCCCCAAGGTCCCTCCCAGGGTCCTCCTCATGGGCCAGGAGACCCCCAAGACCCTTCCAGGAGCCCCCCGAGGCCACTCAGGACCCTCCAGGACCCCCAGGGTCCCTCCCAGGGTCCTCCTCATGGGCCAGGAGACCCCCAAGACCCTTCCAGGAACCCCCCCGAGGCCACTCAGGACCCCCCCAAGACCCCTCCAGGACCCCAAGATCCCTCCCAGGGTCCTCCTCATGGGCCAGGAGACCCCCAAGACCCTTCCAGGAACCCCCCCGAGGCCACTCAGGACCCCCCAAGACCCGTCCAGGACCCCCAAGGTCCCTCTCAGGGTCCTCCTCATGGGCCAGGAGACCCCCAAGACCCTTCCAGGAACCCCCCCGAGGCCACTCAGGACCCCCCCAAGACCCCTCCAGGACCCCCAGGGTCCCTCCCAGGGTCCTCCTCATGGGCCAGGAGACCCCCAAGACCCTTCCAGGAGCCCCCCGAGGCCACTCAGGACCCTCCAGGACCCCCAAGATCCCTCCCAGGATCTTCCTCATGGGCCAGGAGACCCCCAAGACCCTTCCAGGAACCCCCCCGAGGCCACTCAGGACCCCCCCAAGACCCCTCCAGGACCCCCAAGGTCCCTCTCAGGGTCCTCCTCACGAGCCAGGAGACCCCCCCAAGACCCCTCCAGGACTCCCCCCAAGACCCCCCCCCGGCTGCCCCCGTACCGGCGGTGCCGCTGTAGGTGCCGAGGTGGAGGCGGTAGTGGTCCTCGGGGCCGGCGACGGCGAAGTCGCGGTAGCGGGCGAAGGCGGCGTCCCAGGGGGTGCGGAGATCCACCCGCAGCTCCGTGGGGGTCCCGGCCGTCAGGGCGTGCAGCGCCTCGTTCCCTGTGAGCACCCCCCCCCCGGCCACCAAAGCCTGCGTCCGGCCACCGCCACCCAACGGGCACCTGGGTCCCTCCCTGGTCACCCACCCAAGCCCACCCAGACACCTGGGTCCCCTCCAAAGACCCACCCAAACATCTGGGTCCCCCTCCCTGGACACCTGGGTACCCCCCTGGTCACCCACCCAAGCCCACCCGGACACCTGGGTCCCCCCCAAAGACCCACCCAAACATCTGGGTCCCCCCCCGGTCACCCACCCAAGCCCACCCAGATCCTTGGGTCCCCTCCAAAGACCCACCCAAACACCTGGGTCCCCTCCCTGGACACCTGGATACCCCCCTGGTCACCCACCCAAGCCCACCCAGACACCTGGGTCCCCTCCAAAGATCCACTTGGACACCTGGGTGTCCCCCCCCGGCCACCTGGGTCCCCCCCAGTCACCACCAAAGCCCACCCAGATGCCCTGGTCCCCTCCAAAGACCCACCCAAACACCTGGGTCCCCTCCCTGGACACCTGGGTACCCCCCAGGATGCCACCCAAGCCCACCTGGACACTTAGGTCCCCTCCAAAGACCCACTTGGACACCTGGGTCCCCCCCCGGTCACCCACCCAAGCCCACCCAGATCCTTGGGTCCCCTCCAAAGACCCACCCAAACACCTGGGTCCCCTCCCTGGACACCTGGATACCCTCCTGGTCACCCACCCAAGCCCACCCAGACACCTGGGTCCCCTCCAAAGATCCACTTGGACACCTGGGTGTCCCCCCCGGACACCTGGGTCCCCCCCGGTCACCACCAAAGCCCACCCAGATGCCCTGGTCCCCTCCAAAGACCCACCCAAACACCTGGGTCCCCTCCCTGGACACCTGGGTACCCCCCTGGTCACCCACCCAAGCCCACCCAGACACCTGGGTCCCCTCCCTGGACACCTGGGTACCCCCCTGGTCACCCACCCAAGCCCACCCAGACACCTGGGTCCCCTCCAAAGATCCACTTGGACACCTGGGTGTCCCCCCCCGGACACCTGGGTCCCCCCCGGTCACCACCAAAGCCCACCCAGATCCTTGGGTCCCCTCCAAAGACCCACCCAAACACCTGGGTCCCCTCCCTGGACACCTGGGTACCCCCCAGGATGCCACCCAAGCCCACCTGGACACTTAGGTCCCCTCCAAAGACCCACTTGGACACCTGGGTGTCCCCCCGGTCACCCACCCAAGCCCACCCAGATCCTTGGGTCCCCTCCAAAGACCCACCCAAACACCTGGGTCCCCCCCTGGTCACCCACCCAAGCCCACCTGGACACCTGGGTCCCCTCCAAAGATCCACTTGGACACCTGGGTCCCCCCTTGGTCACCCACCCAAGCCCACCCCGATCCTTGGGTCCCCTCCAAAGACCCACCTGGACACCTGGGTCCCCTCCAAAGATCCACTTGGACACCTGGGTGTCCCCCCCCGGACACCTGGGTCCCCCCCCGGTCACCACCGAAGCCCACCCAGATCCTTGAGTCCCCTCCAAAGACCCACTTGGACACCTGGGTCCCCCCCCCGCCCCCGATGCCACCCAAGGCCACCTGGACACTTCGGTCTCCTCCAAAGACCCACCCGCACACCTGTGTCCCCCCCTGCATGCGTGGGTCCCCCCCCCCGGTCACCCAGGTGTGTCCCCCCTCCCCGGCCACCGGGGTGCTCACCCAGCCAGAACTCCCCGGTGACGTTGCCGAAGCCGCGGGCGTAATCCCCCCACCCCCGCCAGAAATCGGTGCCCCCGTCCTGCCGGCGCTGGAACACCTTGGGGGGGGGCGGGGGGGGGGGGTGGAGACCCAACACCCCACTGACCACCCACCCCCCCCCCACTGACCCCCATTTCCCCCCAGAGATCCACCCAGTGCCCTCCCAGACCCCCCCCCAACTGACCCCATTCCTCCCTCAGACCCCCCCGATGCAACATCCCAGACCCCCCCGCCCCATTGCCCCCCATAGAGACCCCCCCCCAGTGTCCCCCAACATCCGCCACTGATTCCCCTTTTGCCCCCCAGTAGAACCCCCCCCAGCGCCCCCCAACACCCCCACTGCCCCCCACAGACACCCCCCCCCCCCCCAGTTCCCCTGTGTCCCCCCCGACCCCCAATTTCCCCCATGGACCTCCCCAGTGCCCGCCCCCCCCCAGAACACCCCAGACCCCTCCGTTGCCCCCCCATTTCCAATCGTAGAGACTTCCAGACCCCCCATTGCCCCCCAAGATCCCCAATTACCCCCCCCCAGAAGCCCCCCAGCCTTTCCCAGTGTCCCCCCGTTGCCCTCAAGACACCCAAAACGCCCCCCCCCCCAAGTGCTCTGTTTCGCCCCATAAAACCCCCCCATAAGCCCCTATAGAAGCCCCCAGACCTCCCCGGTGCCCCCCAAGAACATCCCAGACCCCCCGTTTCCAACCAGAGAGACCCCCAGTGCCCCTAGTGACCCCCCCATGTCCCCCATTCCCCCCCCCATAGAAGCCCCCCAGCCTTCCCCAGTGCCCCTCAGTCCCCCTGTTGCCCTCAAGACCCCCCCCAATGCCCCCATTCCCACCCCCCGCCCCCATAAGCCCCCATAGAAGCCCCCCAGCCCCCCCCCAGCCCCCCCAGTCGGTACCAGCCAGCCCCCGCCGTCGGTCTCCATGTCGCAGAAGACGCTCAGGGGTCTCCCGGGGTCCCCCCCGAGGAAGACGACGGTCTCCCGCGAAGGCCCCGGCCCGTTCAGCTGCTCCTCGGCGCAGTCCCGGGGGTGGGGGTGGGGGAGGGGGGCTGCGGGGGGGGGGGGGGGGGCACAGGGCATGTGGGGACCCGGGTGCCCCCCACCCAAGGGCCCAGCACCCACCCCATCACCCAGGGACCCAGGGGTCCGAGTGCCCCCCCCCCAAAAGACCCAGCACCCCCCCCATCACCCAGGGGTCCAGGTGCCCCCCCCCCAAGGACCCAGCGCCCCCCCCCATCACCCAGGGGTCCGGGTGCCCCCCCGCCCCGCCAAGGGCCCAGCACCCCCCCCCATCACCCAGGGGTCCGGGTGCCCCCCACCCAAGGACCCATCACCCAGGGGTCCGGGTGCCCCCCCTGCCCTGCCAAGGGCCCAGCACTCCCCCCCCCGTCACCCAGGGACCCAGGGGTCCGGGTGTCCCCCACCCAAAACCCAACACCCCCCCAACCAAGGACCCAGCACCCCCCCCATCACCCAGGGGTCCGGGTGCCCCCCCCCCAAAGACCCAGCACCCCCCCATCACCCAGGGGTCCGGGTGCCCCCCACCCAAAACCCAACACCCCCCCCCAACCAGGGACCCAGGGGTCCGGCTCACGGGTGTCAATGGTGGCCTCCAGGGGGGTGGGGGGGGTATCCCCCCCCCGGCCCCACAGCTGCACCCCGTAGCGCCCCGATGGCTCCAGGCCCCACAGCTGATGGGACGTGGCCTCGGGGGGCAGCCGCACTGTCTGGAGGGAGGGACGGGGCAGGGGGGGGTTAGTGGGGTCCCATAAGGGATATCGGGGTCCCCCCCCGGGATTACTGGGGTCCCCCAAGTGATTATTGGGGTCTCCCCGGGTGTTACTGCGGCCCCCGAGGTGGTTACTGGGGTCCCGGGGGGAGTCCTGGGGTGCCCCGAGGGGGTAATGAGGGGTCCCACGAGGGATACCGGGGCACACGGGGGGATATTGGGGTCCCCCGGGTGTTATTGGGGTCCCCCAGGGGTGTTACGGGGTCGCTCCAGGGGGTATTGGGGTCCCAGGGGGGTACTGGGGTGCCCCGAGGGGGTATTAGGGGTCCCACGAGGGATACGGGGGTCTCCGAGGGGTTATTGGGGTCCCCCAAGTGATTATTGGGGTCCCCAAGGTGGTTACTGGGGTCCCGGGGGGAGTCCTGGGGTCCCACGAGGGATACTGGGGTCCCCAAGGTGTTATTGGGGTCCGACGAGGAATATCGGGGTCCCTGCGGGGGAGGGGGGGGTGTTGGGTGCCCTGGGGGGGGGTTATCGGGGTTCCCGGGGGGTTATCGGGGTCCCCCGAGTGATTATTGGGGTCTCCCCGGGTGTTATTGGGGTCCCCAAGGTGGTTACTGGGGTCCCGGGGGGAGTCCTGGGGTCCCACGAGGGATACTGGGGTCCCCAAGGTGTTATTGGGGTCCGACGAGGAATATCGGGGTCCCTGCGGGGGGGGGGGAGGGTGGTGTTGGGTGCTCTTGGGGGGGGTTATCGGGGTCCCAGGGGAGTTATCGGGGTCCCCAGAGGGGTTCTGGGGTTTCGGGGTGCTTTGGGGAGGGGTCGTTACCTGCCGGGGTCCTCCGGGGGGGCCGTAGACGAGGTCGTAGCCGTCAGGGGGGGCGCGGGGGGGTGCCCAGTGCAGCCGGGCGCTGCGGGGCCACACGGTCCCCACCCAGAGGGTCCCCGGGGCTCCTGCGCAGGGGAGGGGGACACGGCCGCTGACACCCCCAACCCCCCCCCCCCTCCAGCCCCCAAGGACCCACCCACTCCCTCGCTCCGCCAGTCAGAGACCCCCCCATCTGAGCACCAGAATCCCCCCACAGCCCCACAGAAAACGCCATGGCCCCCCCCCCCCCCGCCATGGCCAGACCCCCTGTAGCACCCCAGGGTCCTTTACCCACAGCCCCCAGGGACACTCCCCGCCGGGGAGGGGTTGGACGGTTGGACACCCCACCCAGGACCCCAAGGCACCCTCGCTCCAACCAAGCCGCCAACCATCAACCATCAACCATCCACCCGTCCAACCGTCAACCATCAACCATCCACCCGTCCAACCGTCAACCATCCACCCGTCCAAGCTTTCAACTGTCAACCATCCACCCATCCAACCATCCACCCGTCAACCATCCACCAACCATCCACCATCCACCCGTCCAACCATCCACCATCCACCCGTCCAACCATCCACCCGTCCAACCATCCACCATCCACCCGTCCAACCATCCACCATCCAGCCATGAACCATCCAACCATCCAACTCTCCAACCAACTGTCCAGCATCAACCACCCAACCATCCATCCACCCATCTATCCAACTGTACGTCCAACCACCCAACCGTCCCATTAGCCAATCATCCCCTTCATCCATAAAACCCCCTACCCAGCTTTCCAACCATCTGTCCAGCCAGCCTTTCATTCATCCATCCCTCCATCCATCCCTCCATCCATCCATCCACCCACTCACCCATCCACCCACCCATCCATCCACCCACCCATCCATCCACCCATCCATCCAACCACCCACCCTTCCATCGATCAATCCATCCAACCCCCCATCCATCCATCCATCCATCCATCCATCCACCCACCCATCCATCCACCCACCCATCCCCCCAGTTACCGTATGTCCATTCCCCCCCACCCATCGCCCACGCTGCAGCTCCTCCAAACATTGCGCACCCAGCCATGTGTCCTTCCATCTGCCCACACATTCTCTGCCCATGACTCCATCAGTCTTCCATCCATCCATCCATCCATCCACCCTCCATCGCCCATCCGTCTGTCCATCCACCCGTTCAACCAGCTCTAACCATCCATCCCTCCATCCATCCATCCCTCCATCCATCCATCCACCCACCCTCCATCGCCCATCCGTCTGTCCAACCAACCTTCAGTCCATCCACCTGTTCAACCAGCTCCTAACCATCCATCCATCCATCCATCTGTCCATCCGTCCATCCATCCATCCATCCGTCCATTGTCCACCCCCCCATCAGTCTGTCCCTCCATCCCTCCAACCTTCACGCTCCTGTCCCTCCCCCGATCGCACACTTGGTGCCAAGAATTTGGTCCCCATTTCCCACCATTCCATGGATCCATCCAGTCGAGGATCCACGCAGTCATCCCGTCATGCAAACAGCCCAAACATCAAAGAAGCAACTTCCTTCCATCCAAACTTCCTTCCTTCCTTCCATCCTTCCTTCCTTCCATCCATCCATCCATCCATCCATCCACCCAACCCTGCCGCACCCAACCCATCAGCCCCACTCGTCTCCGCACCCAAGAGATGTTCCCAGTTCCCACCATACCCAGGCACCAAAGGGGACACAGCAATGGTCCACAGCCCCCCTCACCTGTGACGGCGTCGGTGGAGATGGGGCCCACACGTTTCCGACCCCACACCCCGTACAGGTTGAACTTGTAGCGCCGGGACGGTGACAGCCCAGGCACGGTCACCCTGCGCGAACCACCCTCCACGGGCAGCACCTGGGGCTGCCCTTGGCCATCCTTGTACTGCACCGTGAAGGAGTCAAAGGTGCCCTCGGGGACGCTCCACTCCAGCTCCACGGACTCGGGGGTGACATGAGGGGCCGTCAGCTCGCCCAGGCGGGGCTGGGACAGCGGCTTCTCCTTTTGTGGAGCTGGGGCTGCAACAGAGAGAGCACAATGCAGAGCATCAACATCAACCCATCCATTCGCTCACCAACCAACCAACCATTCCTCTAACCACCCATCCGTCAATCCGTGTCACCATCCCTCCCTCCTCCATCCCTCTTTCCAATTGTGTCTCTCTCCATCCATCCATCCATGTGTCCATTCAACCAACCAATAAACTAGCCATCCATCAATATCCCCCAATCCCTTCAAACTTCCATGCTCCCATCCACCCCTCCATCCACCCGACCTTCTGCTGATTAATCCTTCCATCCACCCGACCTTCCATCTGTCCATCTGCCCATCCAACCTTCCATCCGCCCATCCAACCTTCTTTCTATCCACCCATCTGTCCATCCATCCACCCTTTCATCCATCCATCCATCCATCCATCCATCCATCCACCCACCCATCCACCCATCAAACCCTCTTCCATCCCTCTTCAACCTTCAACCTCTCCCTCCATCCCTCCAACTTTGCCTGCTCCATCCAACCCCCAGTCAGCGCCCCAGAGATGTTCCCATTTTCCACCAGGCCCAAGGGACCGGGCCGGTCCCGGTCCCAGCTCCTGCCACACTCCAAACGCAGTGCCCAAAGGGGACATGGACCAACCCAGCACACGTCCTCACCTGTAATGGTGTCAAGCAAGATGGGACCCAGCCGTTTCTGCCCCAACACCCCGTACAGGTAGAAATTGTAGCGGTGGGACGGTGACAGCCCAGGCACGGTCACCGTGTGGGACTCTCCATCCACGAGCAGCGACTCGGGCTGCCCTTGGGCATCCCTGTACTGCACCGAGAAGGAGTCAAAGGTGCCCTCGGGGACGCTCCACTCCAGCTGGATGGAATCAGAGGTGATATGGGAGGCTGTGAGGTTGCCCAGGCGGGGCTGGGTTGGTGGCTTCTCTTCCGGTGGCACCGGGGCTGCAACGGAGAGAGATGCAGGAGGTAAACATCCCGCCATCCGTCAAAAAGTACTCCTCCCTCCGATTCTCCGTCCTTCTTTCACGCAGTCCCATACCCAACTGTGAATCCGGGCATCCATGAAGCCATCCAATCCCTCCCTCCATCTCTCCACCCTTCCATGCCCCCATCCCCCCGACCCAGTCAGCACCCAAGAGATGTTCCTACTGCCAAAAAGGCGAAACACACCCAGGACAGACCCTGTCCCATCTCCCGCCCCACATCAAACCCAGTTCCGAAGGGGACACAGCAATGCTCCACAGCCCCCCTCACCTGTGACGGCGTCGGTGGAGATGGGGCCCACACGTTTCCGACCCCACACCCCGTACAGGTTGAACTTGTAGCGCCGGGACGGTGACAGCCCAGGCACGGTCACCCTGCGCGAACCACCCTCCACGGGCAGCACCTGGGGCTGCCCTTGGCCATCCTTGTACTGCACCGTGAAGGAGTCAAAGGTGCCCTCGGGGACGCTCCACTCCAGCTCCACGGACTCGGGGGTCACCTGGGAGGCCGTCAGCTCGCCCAGGATGGGCTGCGATGGTGGTTCCTCCTCTGGCTCGGCCGCAGCTGACACAGAGAGGACACAATGCAGGGCAGGAACATCCATCCATCCATCCATCCATCCATCCATCCATCATCCATCCATCCATCCCTCCCTCCATCTGATCATCTACTCAGCAACCAGAACAACCAACCATCCCAACACACAACCATCTTTCTGGATCTTTCTCCATGCACACTCATAGGCCTCCATCCCACCTATCACCCATTTTCATGGACATCCTTCCACCCGTCAGGACGGGAACTCAGCCAGACGACCATTAACTGTGCCCGTTCTTACCCCACCATTCTCTCCACTTATCCCTCGCCTTCTTATCCATCCATTCATCCCTCCACCAATCCCTCCACCCTGCCATGTGACCCTCTCTCCATCCATTCACCTTCCCAGGCGTCTCCTCGACATCTGGCCAAGAATCCAATCATCCATCCATCTCTCCACCCACCCATGTCTGTCTCCATCCATTCATCCATCCATCCATCCACCCACCCTCCCACCCACCCAATGCTGTCTCCATCCATCCACATCTCCATCCATTCAACCAATAAACCAAGGAGCTGCCCATCCATTTATCCAATGCTACATAGGTTCATCCACCCATCCATCCATCCACCCATCCACCCATCCATCCATCCGGTCAAGCAACCAAAAATCGTCCTATCCAGCCTCATGCACACTCCACCATCCATCTATATGCCATCCATCTGTCCATCCATCCCTCCATCCATCCCTCCCTCCCTCCATCCCTCCCTCCATCCCTCCCTCCATCCCTCCCTCCATCCCTCCAATCTCGCATGCTCCCATCCCTCCAACACAGTCAGCACCCAAGACATGTTCCCAGTTCCCACCATACCCAGGCACCAAAGGGGACACAGCAATGGTCCACAGCCCCCCTCACCTGTGACGGCCTCGGTGGAGATGGGGCCCACACGTTTCCGACCCCACACCCCGTACAGGTTGAACTTGTAGCGCCGGGACGGTGACAGCCCAGGCACGGTCACCCTGCGCGAACCACCCTCCACGGGCAGCACCTGGGGCTGCCCTTGGCCATCCTTGTACTGCACCGTGAAGGAGTCAAAGGTGCCCTCGGGGACGCTCCACTCCAGCTCCACGGACTCGGGGGTCACCTGGGAGGCCGTCAGCTCGCCCAGGATCGGCTGCGATGGTGGTTCCTCCTCTGGCTTGGCCACAGCTGACACAGAGAGGACACAATGCAGGGCATGAACATCCATCCATCCATCCATCCTTCCATCCGTCCATCCGTCCATCCGTCCATCCATCCATCCATCCATCCATCCATCCATCCATCCATTTCTTCATGCACCACATTCATCCTCGAGTCCTTGAATCGAACCAATCATCCATTCATCTACCCATCCAGCCACCCACATCTCCACCCATCCATGCAGGCATCTATGCATTGCTCCATACATACATGCCTGTCTCCATCCGTCTATCCACATCTCCATCCATCCATCCATCCATCCACCCACCAACCCACCCACGTCTGTCTCCCTCCCTCCCTCCCTCCCTCCAATCTCACATGCCCTCATTCCTCCAACACAGCCAGCACCCAAGACATGTTCCCAGTTCCCACCATACCCAGGCACCAAAGGGGACACAGCAATGGTCCACAGCCCCCCTCACCTGTGACGGCGTCGGTGGAGATGGGGCCCACACGTTTCCGACCCCACACCCCGTACAGGTTGAACTTGTAGCGCCGGGACGGTGACAGCCCAGGCACGGTCACCCTGCGCGAACCACCCTCCACGGGCAGCACCTGGGGCTGCCCTTGGCCATCCCTGTACTGCACCATGAAGGAGTCAAAGGTGCCCTCGGGGACGCTCCACTCCAGCTCCACCGACTCGGGGGTCACCTGGGAGGCCGTCAGCTCGCCCAGGATCGGCTGCGATGGTGGTTCCTCCTCTGGCTCGGCCGCAGCTGACACAGAGAGGGCACAATGCAGGGCAGGAACATCCATCCATCCATCCATCCATCCATCCATCCATCCATCCATCCACCCACCCATCCATCCATCCATCTGATCATCTACTCAGCAACCAGTACAACCAACCATCCCAACACACAACCATCTTTCTGGATCTTTCTCCATGCACACTCATAGGCCTCCATCCCTCCTATCACCCATTTTCATGGACATCCTTCCACCCGTCAGGACGGGAACTCAGCCAGATGACCATTAACTGTGCCCTTTCTTACCCCACCATTCTCTCCACTTATCCCTCGGCTTCTTATCCATCCATTCATCCCTCCACCAATCCCTCCACCCTGCCATGTGACCCTCTCTCCATCCATTCACCTTCCCATAAGTTTCCTCGACATCTGGCCAAAAATCCAATCATCCATCCATCTCTCCACCCACCCACGTCTGTCTCCATCCATCCATCCATCCATCCATCCATCCATCCACCCACCCTCGCACCCACCCAATGCTGTCTCCATCCATCCACATCTCCATCCATTCAACCAATAAACCAAGGAGCTGCCCATCCATTTATCCAATGCTACATAGGTTCATCCATCCATCTATCCACCCACCCATCCATCCATCCATCCATCCGGTCAAGCAACCAAAAATCGTCCTATCCAACCTCATGCACACTCCACCATCCATCTATATGCCATCCATCCCTCCCTCCATCCCTCCCTCCATCCCTCCCTCCATCCCTCCCTCCATCCCTCCATCCTCCATCCCTCCATCCTCCATCCCTCCCTCCTTCCCTCCAATCTCGCATGCTCCCATCCCTCCAACACAGCCAGCACCCAAGACATGTTCCCAGTTCCCACCATACCCAGGCACCCAAGGGGACACAGCAATGGTCCACAGCCCCCCTCACCTGTGACGGCCTCGGTGGAGATGGGGCCCACACGTTTCCGACCCCACACCCCGTACAGGTTGAACTTGTAGCGCTGGGACGGTGACAGCCCAGGCACGGTCACCCTGCGCGAACCACCCTCCACGGGCAGCACCTGGGGCTGCCCTTGGCCATCCTTGTACTGCACCGTGAAGGAGTCAAAGGTGCCCTCGCGGACGCTCCACTCCAGCTCCACGGACTCGGGGGTCACCTGGGAGGCCGTCAGCTCGCCCAGGATCGGCTGCGATGGTGGTTCCTCCTCTGGCTCGGCCGCAGCTTCAACAGGGACGATGCAATGCAGGGCATGAACATCCATCCATGTTCCATTGATCCAACCATCCAAGCAATCGACCAAGGAGCCACCCATCCATTCATCCAATGATCGACACGTTATTCCAAGCAACCACCCATCCACCTATCCTTCCACCCATCCATTCGCTCATCCATCCATCCATTTCTCCACACACCACATTCATCCATCTGTCCTTGAAGGAATCTAAACATCCCTCCATCCACACCTCCACCCATTCATGCAGGCATCTATGCATTGCTCCATACATACATGCCTGTCTCCATCCATCTATCCACATCTCCATCCATCCACCCACCCACCCATGTCTGTCTCCATCCATCCATCCATCCATCCATCCATCCATCCAGTCTTCCACCCATTTTATTAAAGCAGGCCATAAACATCCCATGTGTCCATCCATCCATCTGTCTCTCCCTCCTTCCATCCATCCAATCTCCGGTGTCTCCATGCACCAGTCCTGGAGTCCACACCTCCATTCAACCATCCCACCAACCAGACGCTCCTTTATCCCTTCAATCACGTCATCCAACCAAGTTTCTCACCATCCATTCACCCAGACGTGTTCACATGATCACGCAATCTCACATCCAGTCCATAACCACGCACAGTCATCCATCCGTCATCCATCCATCATCCATCCATCATCCATCATCCCTCCATCCATCCATCCATCCATCCATCCATCCATCATCCATCCATCATCCATCCATCATCCATCATCCCTCCATCCCTCCATCCCTCCATCCCTCCCTCCCTCCCTCCATCCCTCCCTCCCTCCCTCCATCCCTCCATCCCTCCATCCCTCCATCCCTCCCTCCCTCCAGTCTCGCATGCTCCCATTCCTCCAACACAGTCAGCACCCAAGACATGTTCCCAGTTCCCACCATACCCAGGCACCAAAGGGGACACAGCAATGGTCCACAGCCCCCCTCACCTGTGACAGCGTCAGTGGAGATGGGGCCCACACGTTTCCGACCCCACACCCCGTACAGGTTGAACTTGTAGCGCCGGGACGGTGACAGCCCAGGCACGGTCACCCTGCGCGAACCACCCTCCACGGGCAGCACCTGGGGCTGCCCTTGGCCATCCTTGTACTGCACCGTGAAGGAGTCAAAGGTGCCCTCGCGGACGCTCCACTCCAGCTCTACAGACTCGGGGGACACCTGGGAGGCCGTCAGCTCGCCCAGGATCGGCTGCGATGGTGGTTCCTCCTCTGGCTCGGCCGCAGCTGACACAGAGAGAGGACACAATGCAGGGCAGGAACATCCATCCATCCATCCATCTGATCATCCACTCAGCAACCAGTACAACCAACCATCCCAACACACAACCATCTTTCTGGATCTTTCTCCATGCACACTCATGGGCCTCCATCCCTCCTATCACCCATTTTCATGGACATCCTTCCACCCGTCAGGACGGGAACTCAGCCAGATGACCATTAACTGTGCCCGTTCTTACCCCACCACTCTCTCCACTTATCCCTCGGCTTCTTATCCATCCATTCATCCCTCCACCAATCCCTCCACCCTGCCATGTGACCCTCTCTCCATCCATTCACCTTCCCATAAGTTTCCTTGACATCTGGCCAAGAATCCAATCATCCATCCATCTCTCCACCCACCCACATCTGTCTCCATCCACCCATCCATCCATCCATCCATCCGGTCAAGCAACCAAAAATCGTCCTATCCAAGCTCATGCACACTCCACCATCCATCTATACGCCATCCATCTGTCCATCCATCCATCCATCCAAACAAGCAACCAAGGAGCCATTTATCCATTTATCATATACCCATACGTTACTCCATCCACCCAGGCACCCATCCATCCTCTCGCCCCTCCATTCAACCATCCAAAAATGGCCCTGACCAAGCTCCTGCCACATCCCACACCCACGCTCCACACGGTGACCACAGCCCCCCTCACCTGTGACGGCGTCGGTGGAGATGGGGCCCACATGTTTCCGACCCCACACCCCGTACAGGTTGAACTTGTAGCGCCGGGACGGTGACAGCCCAGGCACGGTCACCCTGCGCGAACCACCCTCCACGGGCAGCACCTGGGGCTGCCCTTGGCCATCCTTGTACTGCACCGTGAAGGAGTCAAAGGTGCCCTTGGGGACGCTCCACTCCAGCTCCACCGACTCGGGGGTCACCTGGGAGGCCGTCAGCTCGCCCAGGATCGGCTGCGATGGTGGTTCTTCCTCTGGCTCGGCAGCAGCTGACGCAGGGAGGACACAATGCAGGGCTTGAACCATCCATCCGTCCATCCATCCATCCCTCCATCCATTTCTTCATGCACCACATTCATCCTCGAGTCCTTGAATCGAACCAATCATCCATTCATCTACCCATCCAGCCATCCACATCTCCACCCATCCATGCAGGCATCTATGCATTGCTCCATACATACATGCCTGTCTCCATCCGTCTATCCACATCTCCATCCATCCACCCACCCACCCATGTCTGTCTCCATCCATCCAGCCATCCATCCATGGATGTCTCCATCCATCCATCCATCTAGTCTTCCACCCGTTTTATTAAAGCAGGCCATAAACATCCCATGTGTCCATCCATCCATCTGTCTCTCCCTCCTTCCATCCATCCAATCTCCGGTGTCTCCATGCACCAGTCCTGGAGTCCACACCTCCATTCAACCATCCCACCAACCAGACGCTCCTTTATCCCTTCAATCACGTCATCCAACCAAGTTTCTCACCATCCATTCACCCAGACGTGTTCACATGATCACGCAATCTCACATCCAGTCCATAACCACGCACAGTCATCCATCCATCATCCATCCATCATCCATCATCCCTCCATCCATCCATCCATCCATCCATCCATCCATCCCTCCAGTCTCGCATGATCCCATTTCTCCAACACAGCCAGCACCCAAGACATGTTCCCAGTTCCCACCATACCCAGGGTCACAAGGGGACACAGCAATGGTCCACAGCCCCCCTCACCTGTGACGGCGTCGGTGGAGATGGGGCCCACACGTTTCCGACCCCACACCCCGTACAGGTTGAACTTGTAGCGCCGGGACGGTGACAGCCCAGGCACGGTCACCCTGCGCGAACCACCCTCCACAGGCAGCACCTGGGGCTGCCCTTGGCCATCCTTGTACTGCACCGTGAAGGAGTCAAAGGTGCCCTCGGGGACGCTCCACTCCAGCTCCACGGACTCGGGGGTCACCTGGGAGGCCGTCAGCTCGCCCAGGATCGGCTGCGATGGTGGTTCCTCCTCTGGCTCGGCCGCAGCTGACGCAGAGAGGACACAATGCAGGGCATGAACCATCCATCCATCCATCCATCCATCCATCCATCCATCCCTCCCTCCCTCCCTCCCTCCATCCATCTGATCATCCACTCAACAACCATCCCAACACACAACCCTCTTTCTGGATCTTTCTCCATGCACACTCGTAGGCCTCCATCCCACCTATCACCCATTTTCATGGACATCCTTCCACCCGTCAGGATGGGAACTCAGCCAGACGACCATTAACTGTGCCCTTTCTTACCCCACCATTCTCTCCACTTATCCCTCGCCTTCTTATCCATCCATTCATCCCTCCACCAATCCCTCCACCCTGCCAGGTGACCATCTCTCCATCCATTCACCTTCCCAGGCGTCTCCTCGACATCTGGCCAAGAATCCAATCATCCATCCATCTCTCCACCGACCCATGTCTGTCTCTATCCATCCATCCATCCATCCATCCATCCATCCATCCATCCATCCATCCATCCATCCTCCCACCCACCCAACGCTGTCTCCATCCATCCACATCTCCATCCATTCAACCAATAAACCAAGGAGCTGCCCATCCATTTATCCCATGCTACATAGGTTCATCCATCCATCCATCCATCCATCCATCCATCCATCCATCCATCCATCCACCCGGTCAAGCAACCAAAAATCGTCCTATCCAACCTCATGCACACTCAAGAGATCTTCCCAGTTCCCACCATACCCAGGCACCAAAGGGGACACAGCAATGGTCCACAGCCCCCCTCACCTGTGACGGCGTCGGTGGAGATGGGGCCCACACGTTTCCGACCCCACACCCCGTACAGGTTGAACTTGTAGCGCCGGGACGGTGACAGCCCAGGCACGGTCACCCTGCGCGAACCACCCTCCACGGGCAGCACCTGGGGCTGCCCTTGGCCATCCTTGTACTGCACCGTGAAGGAGTCAAAGGTGCCCTCGGGGATGCTCCACTCCAGCTCCACCGACTCGGGGGTCACCTGGGAGGCCGTCAGCTCACCCAGGATCGGCTGCGATGGTGGTTCCTCCTCTGGCTCGGCCGCAGCTGACACAGAGAGAGGACACAATGCAGGGCATGAACATCCATCCCTCCATCCCTCCCTCCATCCATCCTTCCAACCGTCTCAGTCTTCCACCCGTCTCAGTCCTCCACCCATGAAAACATAGCAGGGCACAAGCATCCCTTCCGTCCCTCCACAAATCCACCCATCCGTCAGTCTCTCTCTGTCCTTCCATCCATCAAATCACTCATCTCTCCACGCACCCCTTTACATCCCACAGTCCTGGATCCACACCTGTATTCCAGCATCCAACCACCAAGACACTCTTTACCCCTCCAATCAAGACAACCAACAAATCATCTCACCATCCATCCACACAGACCATTGTCCACACCATCATCCATGCACACATCTAGTGCATGAACCACACACAATCATACAACCATCCATCCACCCATCCATCCATCCATCCATCTCCCATCATCCATCCATCATCCCTCTCTCCCTCCCTCCAATCTCGCATGCTCCCATTCCCCCAACACAGCCAGCACCCAAAACATGTTCCCAGTTCCCACCATACCCAGGCTCCAAAGGGGACACAGCAATGGTCCACAGTCCCCCCTCACCTGTGACAGCGTCGGTGGAGATGGGGCCCACACGTTTCCGACCCCACACCCCGTACAGGTTGAACTTGTAGCGCCGGGACGGTGACAGCCCAGGCACGGTCACCCTGCGCGAACCACCCTCCACGGGCAGCACCTGGGGCTGCCCTTGGCCATCCTTGTACTGCACCGTGAAGGAGTCAAAGGTGCCCTCGCGGACGCTCCACTCCAGCTCCACGGACTCGGGGGTCACCTGGGAGGCCGTCAGCTCGCCCAGGATCGGCTGCGATGGTGGTTCTTCCTCTGGCTCGGCCGCAGCTGACGCAGAGAGGACACAATGCAGGGCATGAACCATCCATCCATCCATCCATCCATCCCTCCCTCCCTCCATCCATCTGATCATCCACTCAACAACCATCCCAACACACAACCATCTTTCTGGATCTTTCTCCATGCACACTCATGGGCCTCCATCCCTCCTATCACCCATTTTCATGGACATCCTTCCACCCGTCAGGACGGGAACTCAGCCAGACGACCATTAACTGTGCCCGTTCTTACCCCACCACTCTCTCCACTTATCCCTCGCCTTCTTATCCATCCATTCATCCCTCCACCAATCCCTCCACCCTGCCAGGTGACCATCTCTCCATCCATTCACCTTCCCAGGCGTCTCCTCGACATCTAGCCAAGAATCCAATCATCCATCCATCTCTCCACCCACCCACGTCTGTCTCCATCCATCCATCCATCCATCCATCCATCCATCCATCCATCCATCCATCCATCCATCCTCCCACCCACCCAACACTGTCTCCATCCATCCACATCTACATCCATTCAACCAATAAGCCAAGGAGCTGCCCATCCATTTATCCAATGCTACATAGGTCCATCCATCCATCCATCCATCCATCCATCCACCCATCCATCCATCCATCCGGTCAAGCAACCAAAAATCGTCCTATCCAACCTCATGCACACTCAAGAGATCTTCCCAGTTCCCCCATACCCAGGCTCCAAAGGGGACACAGCAATGGTCCACAGCCCCCCTCACCTGTGACGGCCTCGGTGGAGATGGGGCCCACACGTTTCCGACCCCACACCCCGTACAGGTTGAACTTGTAGCGCCGGGACGGTGACAGCCCAGGCACGGTCACCCTGCGCGAACCACCCTCCACGGGCAGCACCTGGGGCTGTCCTTGGCCATCCTTGTACTGCACCGTGAAGGAGTCAAAGGTGCCCTCGGGGACGCTCCACTCCAGCTCCACCGACTCGGGGGTCACCTGGGAGGCCGTCAGCTCGCCCAGGATGGGCTGCGATGGTGGTTCCTCCTCTGGCTCGGCCGCAGCTGACACAGAGAGGACACAATGCAGGGCAGGAACATCCATCATCCATCCATCCATCCATCCATCCATCCATCCATCCCTCCCTCCCTCCCTCCCTCCCTCCCTCCAGTCTCGCATGCTCCCATTCCTCCAACACAGCCAGCACCCAAGACATGTTCCCAGTTCCCACAATACCCAGGCTCCAAAGGGGACACAGCAATGGACCACAGCCCCCCTCACCTGTGACGGCCTCGGTGGAGATGGGGCCCACACGTTTCCGGCCCCACACCCCGTACAGGTTGAACTTGTAGCGCCGGGACGGTGACAGCCCAGGCACGGTCACCCTGCGCGAACCACCCTCCACGGGCAGCACCTGGGGCTGCCCTTGGCCATCCTTGTACTGCACCGTGAAGGAGTCAAAGGTGCCCTCATGGACGCTCCACTCCAGCTCCACGGACTCGGGGGACACCTGGGAGGCCGTCAGCTCGCCCAGGACCGGCTGCGATGGTGGTTCCTCCTCTGCCTGGGACGGGGCTGCAACAGGGAGGGCACAATGCAGGGCATGAACATCCATCCATCCGTCCATCCGTCCATCCATTCACCCACCCACCCACCCACTCATCAGTCCGGCTTCCTGCATCTCTCTGTCTATCCTGCCATCCATCAGATCACCCATCTCTCCAGGGACCCTTCACCATCCAGCACTCCTGGAATCCACACCTCCATTTAACCCGCCACCCAACCAGATGCTCCTTGATCCCTCCAAACAACCAAAAATCACACCAACCATCACAACATCCACCTGTCCAACCACCCACCCATCCATTCGTCCTTTCAACCACATGCCCACACAACCTCCACTGACTTAATCACATCAAAAACCAGACTCACATGCAGCCAACTTCTCATCCATTCATCCACATACCCATCAAGGAAACCAATCAACCAAGGAGCCATCCACCCATTCGATGTTCATCCCACTCCCCCGATATGAATCCATCCTTCAGTCCATCCACCCCTTTCCCACACACACGATCATACAACTATTAACCCAGCTATTCATGTCTCCATCCATCCATCCATCCATCCATCCATCCATCCAACCAATCAGACAAGGAGCCACCCATCCATTCATCCAATGATCGATACGTTATTCCAAGCAATAACCCTTCCACCCATCCTTCCAACTGTCCGTCCGCCCACCCATCCATCCATCCATCCATCAATCCAGTCAATCACCCAAAAATCACCCTGACCAAGCTCCCACCACTTTACATCCATCCATCTATACTCCTTCCACCCGCCCATCCATCCGTCCATCCATTCAAACCATCAAACAAGGACCCATTTATCAATTCATCGTATGACCCATATGTTACTCCATCCACCCACCCATCCATCAATACAGTCATCCATCCAAAAATGGCCCTGACCAAGCTCCTGCCACATCCCAAACCCATGGTCTGCACAGTGACCACAGCCCCCCTCACCTGTGACAGCGTCGGTGGAGATGGGGCCCACACGTTTCCGACCCCACACCCCGTACAGGTTGAACTTGTAGCGCCGGGACGGTGACAGCCCAGGCACGGTCACCCTGCGCGAACCACCCTCCACGGGCAGCACCTGGGGCTGCCCTTGGCCATCCCTGTACTGCACCGTGAAGGAGTCAAAGGTGCCCTCGGGGACGCTCCACTCCAGCTCCACGGACTCGGGGGTCACCTGGGAGGCCGTCAGCTCGCCCAGGATCGGCTGCGATGGTGGTTCCTCCTCTGGCTCGGCCGCAGCTGACACAGAGAGGACACAATGCAGGGCATGAACCATCCATCCATCCATCCATCCATCCATCCATCCATCCATCCATCAATCCATCCATCCATCCCTCCCTCCCTACATCCATCTGATCATCCACTCAACAACCATCCCAACACACAACCATCTTTCTGGATCTTTCTCCATGCACACTCGTAGGCCTCCATCCCTCCTATCACCCATTTTCATGGACATTCTTCCACCCGTCAGGACGGGAACTCAGCCAGACGACCATTAACTGTGCCCTTTCTTACCCCACCACTCTCTCCACTTATCCCTCGCCTTCTTATCCATCCATTCATCCCTCCACCAATCCCTCCACCCTGCCAGGTGACCATCTCTCCATCCATTCACCTTCCCAGGCGTCTCCTCGACATCTGGCCAAGAATCCAATCATCCATCCATCTCTCCACCCACCCACGTCTGTCTCCATCCATCCATCCATCCATCCATCCATCCATCCACCCGGTCAAGCAACCAAAAATCGTCCTATCCAACCTCATGCACACTCAAGAGATCTTCCCAGTTCCCACCATACCCAGGCACCCAAGGGAACACAGCAATGGTCCACAGCCCCCCTCACCTGTGACGGCGTCGGTGGAGATGGGGCCCACACGTTTCCGACCCCACACCCCGTACAGGTTGAACTTGTAGCGCCGGGACGGTGACAGCCCAGGCACGGTCACCCTGCGCGAACCACCCTCCACGGGCAGCACCTGGGGCTGCCCTTGGCCATCCCTGTACTGCACCGTGAAGGAGTCAAAGGTGCCCTCGGGGACGCTCCACTCCAGCTCCACGGACTCCGGGGTCACCCGGGAGGCCGTCAGCTCGCCCAGGATCGGCTGCGATGGTGGTTCCTCCTCTGGCTCGGCCGCAGCTGACACAGAGAGGACACAATGCAGGGCAGGAACATCCATCCATCCATCCATCCATCCATCCATCCATCCATCCATCCCTCCCTCCCTCCATCTGATCATCTACTCAGCAACCAGTACAACCAACCATCCCAACACACAACCATCTTTCTGGATCTTTCTCCATGCACACTCGTGGGCCTCCATCCCTCCTATCACCCATTTTCATGGACATCCTTCCATCCGTCAGGATGGGAACTCAGTCAGACGACCATTAACTGTGCCCTTTCTTACCCCACCACTCTCTCCACTTATCCCTCGGCTTCTTATCCATCCATTCATCCCTCCACCAATCCCTCCGCCCTGCCAGGTGACCCTCTCTCCATCCATTCACCTTCCCAGGCGTCTCCTTGACATCTGGCCAAAAATCCAATCATCCATCCATCTCTCCACCCACCCATGTCTGTCTCCATCCATTCATCCATCCATCCATCCATCCATCCATCCATCCACCCACCCTCCCACCCACCCAATGCTGTCTCCATCCATCCACATCTCCATCCATTCAACCAATAAACCAAGGAGCTGCCCATCCATTTATCCAATGCTACATAGGTCCATCCATCCATCCATCCATCCATCCATCCATCCATCCACCCGGTCAAGCAACCAAAAATCGTCCTATCCAACCTCATGCACACTCCACCATCCATCTATACGCCATCCATCTGTCCATCCATCCCTCCATCCATCCCTCCATCCATCCATCCATCCCTCCCTCCATCCCTCCCTCCATCCCTCCCTCCCTCCATCCTCCATCCCTCCCTCCTTCCCTCCAATCTCGCATGCTCCCATCCCTACAACACAGTCAGCACCCAAGACATGTTCCCAGTTCCCACCATACCCAGGCACCAAAGGGGACACAGCAATGGTCCACAGCCCCCCTCACCTGTGACGGCGTCGGTGGAGATGGGGCCCACACGTTTCCGACCCCACACCCCGTACAGGTTGAACTTGTAGCGCCGGGACGGTGACAGCCCAGGCACGGTCACCCTGCGCGAACCACCCTCCACGGGCAGCACCTGGGGCTGCCCTTGGCCATCCTTGTACTGCACCGTGAAGGAGTCAAAGGTGCCCTCGGGGACGCTCCACTCCAGCTCTACAGACTCGGGGGTCACCTGGGAGGCCGTCAGCTCGCCCAGGATCGGCTGCGATGGTGGTTCCTCCTCTGGCTTGGCCGCAGCTGACACAGAGAGAGGACACAATGCAGGGCATGAACATCCATCCATCCATCCATCCATCCATTTCTTCATGCACCACATTCATCCTCGAGTCCTTGAATCGAACCAATCATCCATTCATCTACCCATCCAGCCACCCACATCTACACCCATCCATGCAGGCATCTATGCACTGCTCCATACATACATCCCTGTCTCCATCTGTCTATCCACATCTCCATCCATCCATCCATCCACCCACCAACCCACCCACGTCTGTCTCCCTCTCTCCCTCCCTCCAATCTCGCATGCCCCCATTCCTCCAACACAGCCAGCACCCAAGACATGTTCCCAGTTCCCACCATACCCAGGCACCAAAGGGGACACAGCAACGGTCCACAGCCCCCCTCACCTGTGACGGCGTCGGTGGAGATGGGGCCCACACGTTTCCGACCCCACACCCCGTACAGGTTGAACTTGTAGCGCCGGGACGGTGACAGCCCAGGCACGGTCACCCTGCGCGAACCACCCTCCACGGGCAGCACCTGGGGCTGCCCTTGGCCATCCTTGTACTGCACCATGAAGGAGTCAAAGGTGCCCTCGGGGACGCTCCACTCCAGCTCCACCGACTCGGGGGTCACCTGGGAGGCCGTCAGCTCGCCCAGGATCGGCTGCGATGGTGGTTCCTCCTCTGGCTCGGCCGCAGCTGACACAGAGAGAGGACACAATGCAGGGCAGGAACATCCATCCATCCATCCATCCATCCATCCATCAATCCCTCCCTCCCACCCTCCCTCCATCCATCTGATCATCTACTCAGCAACCAGTACAACCAACCATCCCAACACACAACCATCTTTCTGGATCTTTCTCCATGCACACTCATAGGCCTCCATCCCTCCTATCACCCATTTTCATGGACATCCTTCCATCCGTCAGGACGAGAACTCAGCCAGACGACCATTAACTGTGCCCGTTCTTACCCCACCACTCTCTCCACTTATCCCTCGGCTTCTTATCCATCCATTCATCCCTCCACCAATCGCTCCACCCTTTCATGTCACCATCTCTCCATCCATTCACCTTCCCATAAGTTTCCTCGACATCTGGCCAAGAATCCAATCATCCATCCATCTCTCCACCCACCCAACGCTGTCTCCATCCATCCACATCTCCATCCATTCAACCAATAAACCAAGGAGCTACCCATTCATTTATCCACTGCTACATAGGTTCATCCACCCATCCATCCACCCATCCATCCGTCCATCCATCCGGTCAAGAAATCAAAAATCGTCCTATCCAACCTCATGCACACTCCACCATCCATCTATACGCCATCCATCTGTCCATCCATCCATCCATCCCTCCGTCCATCCCTCCCTCCTTCCCTCCAATCTCGCATGCTCCCATCCCTCCAACACAGTCAGCACCCAAGACATGTTCCCAGTTCCCACCATACCCAGGCACCCAAGGGGACACAGCAACGGTCATCCATCCATCCATCCATCCATCCATCCATCCATCCATCCATCCATCCAAACAAGCAACCAAGGAGCCATTTATCCATTTATCATATACCCATACGTTACTCCATCCACCCAGGCACCCATCCATCCTCTCACCCCTCCATTCAACCATCCAAAAATGGCCCTGACCAAGCTCCTGCCAGATCCCACACCCACGCTCCACACGGTGACCACAGGCCCCCTCACCTGTGACGGCGTCAGTGGAGATGGGGCCCACACGTTTCCGACCCCACACCCCGTACAGGTTGAACTTGTAGCGCCGGGACGGTGACAGCCCAGGCACGGTCACCCTGCGCGAACCACCCTCCACGGGCAGCACCTGGGGCTGCCCTTGGCCATCCTTGTACTGCACCGTGAAGGAGTCAAAGGTGCCCTCGCGGACGCTCCACTCCAGCTCCACGGACTCAGGGGTCACCTGGGAGGCCGTCAGCTCGCCCAGGATCGGCTGCGATGGTGGTTCCTCCTCTGGCTCGGCTGCAGCTGACACAGAGAGGACACAATGCAGGGCAGGAACATCCATCATCCATCCATCCATCCCTCCATCCATCCATCCATCCATCCATCCCTCCCTCCCTCCAGTCTCGCATGCTCCCATTCCTCCAACACAGCCAGCACCCAAGACATGTTCCCAGTTCCCACCATACCCAGGCACAAAAGGGGACACAGCAATGGTCCACAGCCCCCCTCACCTGTGACGGCGTCGGTGGAGATGGGGCCCACACGTTTCCGGCCCCACACCCCGTACAGGTTGAACTTGTAGCGCCGGGACGGTGACAGCCCAGGCACGGTCACCCTGCGCGAACCACCCTCCACGGGCAGCACCTGGGGCTGCCCTTGGCCATCCTTGTACTGCACCGTGAAGGAGTCAAAGGTGCCCTCGCGGACGCTCCACTCCAGCTCCACGGACTCGGGGGACACCTGGGAGGCCGTCAGCTCGCCCAGGATCGGCTGCGATGGTGGTTCCTCCTCTGCCTGGGATGGGGCTGCAACAGGGAGGGCACAATGCAGGGCATGAACATCCATCCATCCGTCCATCCGTCCATCCATTCACCCACCCACCCACCCACCCATCAGTCCGGCTTCTTGCATCTCTCTGTCTATCCTGCCATCCATCAGATCACCCATCTCTCCAGGGACCCTTCACCATCCAGCACTCCTGGAATCCACACCTCCATTTAACCCGCCACCCAACCAGATGCTCCTTGATCCCTCCAAACAACCAAAAATCACACCAACCATCACAACATCCACCTGTCCAACCACCCACCCATCCATTCGTCCTTTCAACCACATGCCCACACAACCTCCACTGACTTAATCACATCAAAAACCAGACTCACATGCAGCCAACTTCTCATCCATTCATCCACGTACCCATCAAGGAAACCAATCAACCAAGGAGCCATCCACCCATTCGATGTTCATCCCACTCCCCCGATATGATTCCGTCCTTCAGTCCATCCACCCCTTTCCCACACACACGATCATCCAACTATTAACCCAGCTATTCATGTCTCCATCCATCCATCCATCCATCCATCCATCCAACCAATCAGACAAGGAGCCACCCATCCATTCATCCAATGATCGATACGTTATTCCAAGCAATAACCCTTCCACCCATCCTTCCAACTGTCCGTCCGCCCACCCATCCATCCATCCATCCATCAATCCAGTCAATCACCCAAAAATCACCCTGACCAAGCTCCCACCACTTTACATCCATCCATCTATACTCCTTCCACCCGCCCATCCATCCGTCCATCCATTCAAACCATCAAACAAGGACCCATTTATCAATTCATCGTATGACCCATATGTTACTCCATCCACCCACCCATCCATCAATACAGTCATCCATCCAAAAATGGCCCTGACCAAGCTCCTGCCACATCCCAAACCCATGGTCTGCACAGTGACCACAGCCCCCCTCACCTGTGACAGCGTCGGTGGAGATGGGGCCCACACGTTTCCGACCCCACACCCCGTACAGGTTGAACTTGTAGCGCCGGGACGGTGACAGCCCAGGCACGGTCACCCTGCGCGAACCACCCTCCACGGGCAGCACCTGGGGCTGCCCTTGGCCATCCTTGTACTGCACCATGAAGGAGTCAAAGGTGCCCTCGGGGACGCTCCACTCCAGCTCCACGGACTCGGGGGTCACCTGGGAGGCCGTCAGCTCGCCCAGGATCGGCTGCGATGGTGGTTCCTCCTCTGGCTCGGCCGCAGCTGACACAGAGAGAGTACACAATGCAGGGCATGAACATCCATCCATCCATCCATCCATCCACCCATCCACCCATCCATCCCTCCATCCACCCATCCATCCATCCATCCATTTCTTCATGCACCACATTCATCCTCGAGTCCTTGAATCGAACCAATCATCCATTCATCTACGCATCCAGCCATTCACATCTCCACCCATCCATGCAGGCATCTATGCATTGCTCCATACATACATCCCTGTCTCCATCCGTCTATCCACATCTCCATCCATCCACCCACCCACCCACGTCTGTCTCCATCCATCCGTCCATCCATCCATCCATCCATGGATGTCTCCATCCATCCATCCATCCATCCATCTAGTCTTCCACCCATTTTATTAAAGCAGGCCATAAACATCCCATGTGTCCATCCATCCATCTGTCCCTCCCTCCTTCCATCCATCCAATCTCCAGTGTCTCCATGCACCAGTCCTGGAGTCCACACCTCCATTCAACCATCCCACCAACCAGACGCTTATTCATCCCTTCAATCACGTCATCCAACCGAGTTTCTCACCATCCATTCACCCAGACGTGTTCACATGATCACGCAATCTCACATCCAGTCCATAACCACGCACAGTCATCCATCCGTCATCCATCCATCATCCATCCATCATCCATCATCCCTCCATCCCTCCCTCCCTCCCTCCCTCCAGTCTCGCATGATCCCATTTCTCCAACACAGCCAGCACCCAAGACATGTTCCCAGTTCCCACCATACCCAGGCTCCAAAGGGGACACAGCAATGGTCCACAGCCCCCCTCACCTGTGACGGCCTCGGTGGAGATGGGGCCCACACGTTTCCGACCCCACACCCCGTACAGGTTGAACTTGTAGCGCCGGGACGGTGACAGCCCAGGCACGGTCACCCTGCGCGAACCACCCTCCACGGGCAGCACCTGGGGCTGCCCTTGGCCATCCTTGTACTGCACCGTGAAGGAGTCAAAGGTGCCCTCACGGACGCTCCACTCCAGCTCCACGGACTCAGGGGTCACCTGGGAGGCCGTCAGCTCGCCCAGGATCGGCTGCGATGGTGGTTCTTCCTCTGGCTCGGCCGCAGCTGACGCAGAGAGGACACAATGCAGGGCATGAACCATCCATCCATCCATCCATCCATCCATCCATCCATCCATCCCTCCCTCCCTCCCTCCATCCATCTGATCATCCACTCAACAACCATCCCAACACACAACCATCTTTCTGGATCTTTCTCCATGCACACTCGTAGGCCTCCATCCCTCCTATCACCCATTTTCATGGACATCCTTCCACCCGTCAGGACGGGAACTCAGCCAGACGACCATTAACTGTGCCCTTTCTTACCCCACCATTCTCTCCACTTATCCCTCGCCTTCTTATCCATCCATTCATCCCTCCACCAATCCCTCCACCCTGCCATGTGACCATCTCTCCATCCATTCACCTTCCCAGGCGTCTCCTCGACATCTGGCCAAGAATCCAATCATCCATCCATCTCTCCACCCACCCACGTCTGTCTCTATCCATCCATCCATCCATCCATCCATCCATCCATCCATCCATCCATCAATCCTCCCACCCACCCAACGCTGTCTCCATCCATCCACATCTACATCCATTCAACCAATAAACCAAGGAGCTGCCCATCCATTTATCCAATGCTACATAGGTCCATCCATCCATCCATCCATCCATCCATCCATCCACCCGGTCAAGCAACCAAAAATCGTCCTATCCAACCTCATGCACACTCAAGAGATCTTCCCAGTTCCCACCATACCCAGGCACCAAAGGGGACACAGCAATGGTCCACAGCCCCCCTCACCTGTGACAGCGTCGGTGGAGATGGGGCCCACACGTTTCCGACCCCACACCCCGTACAGGTTGAACTTGTAGCGCCGGGACGGTGACAGCCCAGGCACGGTCACCCTGCGCGAACCACCCTCCACGGGCAGCACCTGGGGCTGCCCTTGGCCATCCTTGTACTGCACCGTGAAGGAGTCAAAGGTGCCCTCGGGGACGCTCCACTCCAGCTCCACAGACTCGGGGGTCACCTGGGAGGCCGTCAGCTCGCCCAGGATCGGCTGCGATGGTGGTTCCTCCTCTGGCTCGGCCGCAGCTGATGCAGAGACGGCACAATTGAGGGCATGAACCATCCATCCCTCCATCCCTCCCTCCATCCATCCTTCCAACCGTCTCAGTCTTCCACCCATGAAAACATAGCAGGGCACAAGCATCCCTTCCGTCCCTCCACAAATCCACCCATCCGTCAGTCTCTCTCTGTCCTTCCATCCATCAAATCACTCATCTCTCCATGCACCCCTTTACATCCCACAGTCCTGGATCCACACCTGTATTCCAGCATCCAACCACCAAGACACTCTTTACCCCTCCAATCAAGACAACCAACAAATCATCTCACCATCCATCCACGCAGCCGATTCTCCACACCATCATCCATGCACACATCTAGTGCATGAACCACACACAATCATACAACCATCCATCCACCCATCCATCCATCCATCCATCTCCCATCATCCATCCATCATCCCTCTCTCCCTCCCTCCAATCTCGCATGCTCCCATTCCCCCAACACAGCCAGCACCCAAAACATGTTCCCAGTTCCCACCATACCCAGCGTCACAAGGGGACACAGCAATGGTCCACAGTCCCCCCTCACCTGTGACAGCGTCGGTGGAGATGGGGCCCACACGTTTCCGACCCCACACCCCGTACAGGTTGAACTTGTAGCGCCGGGACGGTGACAGCCCAGGCACGGTCACCCTGCGCGAACCACCCTCCACGGGCAGCACCTGGGGCTGCCCTTGGCCATCCTTGTACTGCACCGTGAAGGAGTCAAAGGTGCCCTCAGGGACGCTCCACTCCAGCTCCACGGACTCGGGGGTCACCTGGGAGGCCGTCAGCTCGCCCAGGATTGGCTGCGATGGTGGTTCCTCCTCTGGCTCGGCCGCAGCTGACACAGAGAGAGGGCACAATGCAGGGCATGAACATCCATCCGTCCATCCATCCGTCCATCCATCCATCCATTTCTTCATGCACCACATTCATCCTCGAGTCCTTGAATCGAACCAATCATCCATTCATCTACCCATCCAGCCATCCACATCTCCACCCATCCATGCAGGCATCTATGCATTGCTCCATACATACATCCCTGTCTCCATCCGTCTACCCACATCTCCATCCATCCATCCACCCACCCACCAACCCACCCACGTCTGTCTCCATCCCTCCCTCCCTCCAATCCTGAATGCTCCCATTCCTCCAACACAGTCAGCACCCAAGACATGTTCCCAGTTCCCACCATACCCAGGCACCAAAGGGGACACAGCAATGGTCCACAGCCCCCCTCACCTGTGACGGCCTCGGTGGAGATGGGGCCCACACGTTTCCGACCCCACACCCCGTACAGGTTGAACTTGTAGCGCCGGGACGGTGACAGCCCAGGCACGGTCACCCTGCGCGAACCACCCTCCACGGGCAGCACCTGGGGCTGCCCTTGGCCATCCTTGTACTGCACCGTGAAGGAGTCAAAGGTGCCCTCGCGGACGCTCCACTCCAGCTCCACCGACTCGGGGGTCACCTGGGAGGCCGTCAGCTCGCCCAGGATCGGCTGCGATGGTGGTTCCTCCTTTGGCGAGGACGGGGCTGCAACAGGGAGGGCACAATGCAGGGCACTCTGGGGACAGACCACCATCCACCCATCCATCCGCCCATCTAATCACCCACCCATCCCACAACTCACCCAACCAGACACCCTTCCATCCATTCCCCATTCCTCCAGCCCCTTGCCCACCCATACGCTCATCCAGCCAACTGCCCCTTTGCCCGGCAGTTCAGGCTCCCAGCCTGACAGAAAGCTGCCCTTCCAGCCATCCAACCATCCACGTGTCTTCCCACCCACCCAGGTCTCCTTCCATCCCATCACCCACCCTCTTTCAATGACTCTTCCCCTTCACATCAGTTCATGGAGCCATGAACCCAACTATCCAAGCAGGCAACCAGCCCTCCCTTCATTCAGCAAACAGTCTGGTTATCCCTCTGACCACCCACGCTTCCACCCACACGTGTCTCCCTCCATTCACCTACCCAGACATCAGTCAGTCCAGCCAATCAGTTTTCCAGCCAACCAACCAATCAACCAACCATCCATCCCTCCCTCCCCTCTATCCATCCATCCATCCACCCACTCACCCATCCAATCCCAAGCATCCATCCACCTACCCACCGTCCAACCAACCACCTCTACACTCCTCCACTCACCCACCCTTCCATACAAACAGCCCTCCATCCCTCTGACCTTGCATGCACCTGTGCCACCCCCCAAATCAAGGGTCAGATGCTCCCCCCATATCCCTCAAGGTCACAGGACCTGCCAAGGCTCCCCCACGCTCCAAACCCAGCGCCCAAAGGGGACAGGGATGGGACCTGCGGATGCCCTCACCTGTGACGGCGTCGGTGGAGATGGGGCCCACACGTTTCCGACCCCACACCCCATACAGGTTGAACTTGTAGCGCCGGGACGGTGACAGCCCAGGCACGGTCACCCTGCGCGAACCACCCTCCACGGGCAGCACCTGGGGCTGCCCTTGGCCATCCTTGTACTGCACCATGAAGGAGTCAAAGGTGCCCTCAGGGACGCTCCACTCCAGCTCCACCGACTCGGGGGACACCTGGGAGGCCGTCAGCTCGCCCAGGATGGGCTGCGATGGTGGTTCCTCCTCTGGCTCGGCCGCAGCTGACACAGAGAGAGGACACAATGCAGGGCATGAACATCCATCCATCCGTCCATCCATCCACTTCTTCATGCACCACATTCATCCTCGAGTCCTTGAATCGAACCAATCATCCATTCATCTACCCATCCAGCCACCCACATCTCCACCCATCCATGCAGGCATCTATGCATTGCTCCATACATACATCCCTGTCTCCATCCGTCTACCCACATCTCCATCCATCCACCCACCAACCCACCCACGTCTGTCTCCATCCCTCCCTCCCTCCAATCCTGAATGCTCCCATTCCTCCAACACAGTCAGCACCCAAGACATGTTCCCAGTTCCCACCATACCCAGGCACCAAAGGGGACACAGCAATGGTCCACAGCCCCCCTCACCTGTGATGGCGTCGGTGGAGATGGGGCCCACACGTTTCCGACCCCACACCCCGTACAGGTTGAACTTGTAGCGCCGGGACGGTGACAGCCCAGGCACGGTCACCCTGCGCGAACCACCCTCCACGGGCAGCACCTGGGGCTGCCCTTGGCCATCCTTGTACTGCACCGTGAAGGAGTCAAAGGTGCCCTCGCGGACGCTCCACTCCAGCTCCACAGACTCGGGGGTCACCCGGGAGGCCGTCAGCTCACCCAGGATGGGCTGCGATGGTGGTTCCTCCTTTGGCGGGGACGGGGCTGCAACAGGGAGGGCACAATGCAGGGCACTCTGGGGACAGACCACCATCCACCCATCCATCCGCCCATCTAATCACCCACCCATCCCACAACTCACCCAACCAGACACCCTTCCATCCATTCCCCATTCCTCCAGCCCCTTGCCCACCCATACGCTCATCCAGCCAACTGCCCCTTTGCCCGGCAGTTCAGGCTCCCAGCCTGACAGAAAGCTGCCCTTCCAGCCATCCAACCATCCACGTGTCTTCCCACCCACCCAGGTCTCCTTCCATCCCATCACCCACCCTCTTTCAATGACTCTTCCCCTTCACATCAGTTCATGGAGCCATGAACCCAACTATCCAAGCAGGCAACCAGCCCTCCCTTCATTCAGCAAACAGTCTGGTTATCCCTCTGACCACCCACGCTTCCACCCACACGTGTCTCCCTCCATTCACCTACCCAGCCATCAGTCAGTCCAACCAATCAGTTTTCCAGCCAACCAACCAATCAACCAACCATCCATCCCTCCCTCCCCTCTATCCATTCATCCATCCACCCACTCACCCATCCAATCCCAAGCATCCATCCACCTACCCACCGTCCAACCAACCACCTCTACACTCCTCCACTCACCCACCCTTCCATACAAACAGCCCTCCATCCCTCTGACCTTGCATGCACATGTGCCACCCCCCAAATCAAGGGTCAGATGCTCCCCCCATATCCCTCAAGGTCACAGGACCTGCCAAGGCTCCCCCACGCTCCAAACCCAGCGCCCAAAGGGGACGGGGATGGGACCTGCGGATGCCCTCACCTGTGACGGCGTCGGTGGAGATGGGGCCCACACGTTTCCGACCCCACACCCCGTACAGGTTGAACTTGTAGCGCCGGGACGGTGACAGCCCAGGCACGGTCAACCTGCGCGAACCACCCTCCACGGGCAGCACCTGGGGCTGCCCTTGGCCATCCTTGTACTGCACCATGAAGGAGTCAAAGGTGCCCTCGGGGACGCTCCACTCCAGCTCCACCGACTCGGGGGACACCTGGGAGGCCGTCAGCTCGCCCAGGATGGGCTGCGATGGTGGTTCCTCCTCTGGCTCGGCCGCAGCTGACACAGAGAGAGGACACAATGCAGGGCATGAACATCCATCCATCCGTCCATCCATCCACTTCTTCATGCACCACATTCATCCTCGAGTCCTTGAATCGAACCAATCATCCATTCATCTACCCATCCAGCCACCCACATCTCCACCCATCCATGCAGGCATCTATGCATTGCTCCATACATACATCCCTGTCTCCATCCGTCTACCCACATCTCCATCCATCCACCCACCAACCCACCCACGTCTGTCTCCATCCCTCCCTCCCTCCAATCCTGAATGCTCCCATTCCTCCAACACAGTCAGCACCCAAGACATGTTCCCAGTTCCCACCATACCCAGGCACCAAAGGGGACACAGCAATGGTCCACAGCCCCCCTCACCTGTGATGGCGTCGGTGGAGATGGGGCCCACACGTTTCCGACCCCACACCCCGTACAGGTTGAACTTGTAGCGCCGGGACGGTGACAGCCCAGGCACGGTCACCCTGCGCGAACCACCCTCCACGGGCAGCACCTGGGGCTGCCCTTGGCCATCCTTGTACTGCACCGTGAAGGAGTCAAAGGTGCCCTCGCGGACGCTCCACTCCAGCTCCACAGACTCGGGGGTCACCCGGGAGGCCGTCAGCTCACCCAGGATGGGCTGCGATGGTGGTTCCTCCTTTGGCGGGGACGGGGCTGCAACAGGGAGGGCACAATGCAGGGCACTCTGGGGACAGACCACCATCCACCCATCCATCCGCCCATCTAATCACCCACCCATCCCACAACTCACCCAACCAGACACCCTTCCATCCATTCCCCATTCCTCCAGCCCCTTGCCCACCCATACGCTCATCCAGCCAACTGCCCCTTTGCCCGGCAGTTCAGGCTCCCAGCCTGACAGAAAGCTGCCCTTCCAGCCATCCAACCATCCACGTGTCTTCCCACCCACCCAGGTCTCCTTCCATCCCATCACCCACCCTCTTTCAATGACTCTTCCCCTTCACATCAGTTCATGGAGCCATGAACCCAACTATCCAAGCAGGCAACCAGCCCTCCCTTCATTCAGCAAACAGTCTGGTTATCCCTCTGACCACCCACGCTTCCACCCACACGTGTCTCCCTCCATTCACCTACCCAGCCATCAGTCAGTCCAACCAATCAGTTTTCCAGCCAACCAACCAATCAACCAACCATCCATCCCTCCCTCCCCTCTATCCATTCATCCATCCACCCACTCACCCATCCAATCCCAAGCATCCATCCACCTACCCACCGTCCAACCAACCACCTCTACACTCCTCCACTCACCCACCCTTCCATACAAACAGCCCTCCATCCCTCTGACCTTGCATGCACATGTGCCACCCCCCAAATCAAGGGTCAGATGCTCCCCCCATATCCCTCAAGGTCACAGGACCTGCCAAGGCTCCCCCACGCTCCAAACCCAGCGCCCAAAGGGGACGGGGATGGGACCTGCGGATGCCCTCACCTGTGACGGCGTCGGTGGAGATGGGGCCCACACGTTTCCGACCCCACACCCCGTACAGGTTGAACTTGTAGCGCCGGGACGGTGACAGCCCAGGCACGGTCAACCTGCGCGAACCACCCTCCACGGGCAGCACCTGGGGCTGCCCTTGGCCATCCCTGTACTGCACCATGAAGGAGTCAAAGGTGCCCTCGGGGACGCTCCACTCCAGCTCCACCGACTCGGGGGTCACCCGGGAGGCCGTCAGCTCGCCCAGGATCGGCTGCGATGGTGGTTCCTCCTCTGGCTTGGCCACAGCTGACACAGAGAGAGGACACAATGCAGGGCATGAACATCCATCCGTCCATCCATCCGTCCATCCATCCGTCCACTTCTTCATGCACCACATTCATCCTCGAGTCCTTGAATCGAACCAATCATCCATTCATCTACCCATTCAGCCATCCACATCTCCACCCATCCATGCAGGCATCTATGCATTGCTCCATACATACATCCCTGTCTCCATCCGTCTATCCACATCTCCATCCATCCATCCATCCACCCACCCACCAACCCACCCACGTCTGTCTCCATCCCTCCCTCCCTCCAATCCTGAATGCTCCCATTCCTCCAACACAGTCAGCACCCAAGACATGTTCCCAGTTCCCACCATACCCAGGCACCCAAGGGGACACAGCAATGGCCCACAGCCCCCCTCACCTGTGACGGCCTCGGTGGAGATGGGGCCCACACGTTTCCGACCCCACACCCCGTACAGGTTGAACTTGTAGCGCCGGGACGGTGACAGCCCAGGCACGGTCACCCTGCGCGAACCACCCTCCACGGGCAGCACCTGGGGCTGCCCTTGGCCATCCTTGTACTGCACCGTGAAGGAGTCAAAGGTGCCCTCGGGGACGCTCCACTCCAGCTCCACAGACTCGGGGGTCACCCGGGAGGCCGTCAGCTCGCCCAGGATGGGCTGCGATGGTGGTTCCTCCTTTGGCGGGGACGGGGCTGCAACAGGGAGGGCACAATGCAGGGCACTCTGGGGACAGACCACCATCCACCCATCCATCCGCCCATCTAATCACCCACCCATCCCACAACTCACCCAACCAGACACCCTTCCATCCATTCCCCATTCCTCCAGCCCCTTGCCCACCCATACGCTCATCCAGCCAACTGCCCCTTTGCCCGGCAGTTCAGGCTCCCAGCCTGACAGAAAGCTGCCCTTCCAGCCATCCAACCATCCACGTGTCTTCCCACCCACCCAGGTCTCCTTCCATCCCATCACCCACCCTCTTTCAATGACTCTTCCCCTTCACATCAGTTCATGGAGCCATGAACCCAACTATCCAAGCAGGCCACCAGCCCTCCCTTCATTCAGCAAACAGTCTGGTTATCCCTCTGACCACCCACGCTTCCACCCACACGTGTCTCCCTCCATTCACCTACCCAGACATCAGTCAGTCCAGCCAATCAGTTTTCCAGCCAACCAACCAATCAACCAACCATCCATCCCTCCCTCCCCTCTATCCATCCATCCATCCACCCACTCACCCATCCAATCCCAAGCATCCATCCACCTACCCACCGTCCAACCAACCACCTCTACACTCCTCCACTCACCCACCCTTCCATACAAACAGCCCTCCATCCCTCTGACCTTGCATGCACCTGTGCCACCCCCCAAATCAAGGGTCAGATGCTCCCCCCATATCCCTCAAGGTCACAGGACCTGCCAAGGCTCCCCCACGCTCCAAACCCAGCGCCCAAAGGGGACAGGGATGGGACCTGCGGATGCCCTCACCTGTGACGGCGTCGGTGGAGATGGGGCCCACACGTTTCCGACCCCACACCCCGTACAGGTTGAACTTGTAGCGCCGGGACGGTGACAGCCCAGGCACGGTCACCCTGCGCGAACCACCCTCCACGGGCAGCACCTGGGGCTGCCCTTGGCCATCCTTGTACTGCACCATGAAGGAGTCAAAGGTGCCCTCGCGGACGCTCCACTCCAGCTCCACCGACTCGGGGGACACCTGGGAGGCCGTCAGCTCGCCCAGGATGGGCTGCGATGGTGGTTCCTCCTCTGGCTCGGCCGCAGCTGACACAGAGAGAGGACACAATGCAGGGCATGAACATCCATCCATCCGTCCATCCATCCACTTCTTCATGCACCACATTCATCCTCGAGTCCTTGAATCGAACCAATCATCCATTCATCTACCCATCCAGCCACCCACATCTCCACCCATCCATGCAGGCATCTATGCATTGCTCCATACATACATCCCTGTCTCCATCCGTCTACCCACATCTCCATCCATCCACCCACCAACCCACCCACGTCTGTCTCCATCCCTCCCTCCCTCCAATCCTGAATGCTCCCATTCCTCCAACACAGTCAGCACCCAAGACATGTTCCCAGTTCCCACCATACCCAGGCTCCAAAGGGGACACAGCAATGGTCCACAGCCCCCCTCACCTGTGACGGCGTCGGTGGAGATGGGGCCCACACGTTTCTGACCCCACACCCCGTACAGGTTGAACTTGTAGCGCCGGGACGGTGACAGCCCAGGCACGGTCACCCTGCGCGAACCACCCTCCACGGGCAGCACCTGGGGCTGCCCTTGGCCATCCTTGTACTGCACCGTGAAGGAGTCAAAGGTGCCCTCGCGGACGCTCCACTCCAGCTCCACAGACTCGGGGGTCACCCGGGAGGCCGTCAGCTCGCCCAGGATGGGCTGCGATGGTGGTTCCTCCTTTGGCGGGGACGGGGCTGCAACAGGGAGGGCACAATGCAGGGCACTCTGGGGACAGACCACCATCCACCCATCCATCCGCCCATCTAATCACCCACCCATCCCACAACTCACCCAACCAGACACCCTTCCATCCATTCCCCATTCCTCCAGCCCCTTGCCCACCCATACGCTCATCCAGCCAACTGCCCCTTTGCCCGGCAGTTCAGGCTCCCAGCCTGACAGAAAGCTGCCCTTCCAGCCATCCAACCATCCACGTGTCTTCCCACCCACCCAGGTCTCCTTCCATCCCATCACCCACCCTCTTTCAATGACTCTTCCCCTTCACATCAGTTCATGGAGCCATGAACCCAACTATCCAAGCAGGCAACCAGCCCTCCCTTCATTCAGCAAACAGTCTGGTTATCCCTCTGACCACCCACGCTTCCACCCACACGTGTCTCCCTCCATTCATGTATCCAGCCATCAGTCAGTCCACACAACCATTTTTCCAGCTCCCCATCCATCCATGTATCCATCTATCTCGTAAAGATCATGGAGAACCAGAGAGGTGCCTGAGGACTGGGAGAAATCCAATGTCATGACAGCCTTCAAAAAGGGCAAGATGGAGGACCCAGAAAATTACAGGCCGGTCAGCCTCACCTCCATCCCTGAAAGGTGATGGAACAGCTCATCCAGGATGTCATCTCTAAACATGAGGGAGAGAAGGTTATCGGGAGCGGTCAACATGGATTCACCAAGCGGAAATCACGCTTGACCAATGTGATAGCCTTCTGGGATGGCACGACTGGCTGGGTGGATGAGGGGAGAGCAGTAGATGTTCTCTACCTCAACTGGGTCCAGTCCCGTTCGACATATTCATCAATGACCTGGATGAGGGGACAGAGCGCACCCTCACCACGTTTTCTGATGACACAAAACCGGGAGGAGTGGGTGACACGCCAGAAGGCCGTGCCGCCATCCAGAGAGACCTGGCCAGGCTGGAGAGTTGGGTGGAGAGGAACTTCATGAAGTTCAACAAGGGCCAAGTGCAGGGTGCTGCACATGGGGAGAAATAACCCCCCGCACCGGGACAGCTCGGGGCTGACCTGCTGGAGAGCAGCTCTGCAGAGAGGGACCCGGGGGTCCTGGGGGACACCAAGTTGCCCATGAGCCAGCAAGGTGCCCTTGTGGCCAAGAAGGCCAGTGATCTCTTGCAGTGCATTAAAAAGAGTGTGGCCAGCAGGTGGAGGGAGGTCACCCTCCCCCTCTGCTCTGCCCTGGCGAGGCCACAGCTGGAGCGCTGGGTCCAGTTCCGGGCTCCCCGGTTCAAGAAAAACAGGGAACTGCTGGAAAGAGTCCAGTGGAGGCTGCGAAGATGAGCCGGGGACTGGAGGATGTCTCTGCTGAGGAAAGGCCGAGAGCCCTGGGGCTGTTCAGCCTGGAGAAGAGCAGACTGAGAGGGGGCCTCATCGATGCTCAGCAAGAGCTAAAAGGTGGGTGGGCAGAGGATGGGCCCAGACTCTTCTCAGTGGTGCCCAGCGACAGGAGAAGGGGCAACGGGCACAAACTGGAACACGGGAAATTCCATCTCAACATGAGGAAAAACATCTTTACCGTGAGGGTGGCAGAGCCCTGGCACAGGTGGTGGTGGAGTCTCCGTCTCTGGAGACATTCCAACCCTGCCTGGACGCGTTCCTGTGCAACCTGCTCTGGGTGACCCTGCAGGGGGTTGGATGGGATGATCTCCAGAGGGCCCTTCCAACCCCGACCGCTCTGTGATTCTGTGATCTAATCCCAACCATCCCCCTATCCGTCCAGTCCCAACCATCTATCCATCCATCATCCATCCACCTACCCACCATCCAACCAACCACCTCCACAACTCGTCCAATCACCCGCTCTTCCATTCAAACAGCCCTCCATCCCTCTGACTCTGCGTGCACCCGCACCCGCCCCCAAATCAAGGGCCAGATGCTCTTCCCATATCCCTCAAAGTCAAAGGAACAAGGCTCCTGACTTACTCCAAACCCAGATCCTGGAGAAGACAAACCTACAGCCCCCCTCACCTGTGACAGCATCGATGGAGATAAGACCAATCCGCTTCCGACCCCACACCCCGTACAGGTTGAACTTGTAGCGCCGGGATGGTGACAGTCCAGGCACGGTCACCGTGCGGGACCCGCCATCAACTGCAAGTGCCTGAGGTTGGCCTTGGGCATCCCTGTACTGCACCGTGAAGGAGTCAAAGGTTCCCTCAAGGACATTCCACTCCAGCTGGACGGAGCCAGGGGTGACATCAGTGACCATGAGCCCACCCAGGCGGGGTCGGGGTGATGGTTCCTCCAACGGCGGGGCTGGCACTGCAATGGAGATGGCACAGTGCAGGACATGAAGATCCAGGTTTCCATCCGTTCAATGACCTGCTTTTCCATTCACTTTTCCATACATTGATCTTGGGATGGAATCCACCCACCCATCCATCCACCCACTCACCTATCCAACCTTCCAGCCATCAACCCATCATCCATCCATCCATCCTTCCATCCACCCACCCATCCATTCAACTGTCGTTCATCCACCCAACCATCACCCACCCATCCATCCACCTATCCAAACTTCCATCTCCCCACACAACCACCCACGTATCCCAGCATCCACCCACCTTTCCATCCAGCCAACCAACCATCCACCCACCCGCCTTTCGACCTTCCAGCCACCAAACCATCCAACCACCTTTCCAACCAACCTTCCATCCATCCATCCCTCCATCCACCCACCCACCCACACCCAACTTGTCTACCAAGAGCAGGTCAGCCTGAACACCTGAGTCCCTCTGATTGCTGCCACGGACCACCTGATGGTACCTGCTTTGGCTACGGCACCCTGGGGCTCGGTCAACTCCATCTCATACACGTGCTCCCAGTCCACCGGGCGTTCATCGGTGCCACCTGCCCCTGCACCCAAAAGAGGAGTGGGTGGTTATGGGATGTTCCCCTGCAATGTTGTCCCTGTCTCCACCCCCATCACCCACCTGCCGTCACCAGGAATGTGTAGGACTTGGAGACGTGCCCCCGTACCACGCCGTGCACCTCCACCCGGTACATGGCCCCCGGCACCAGCCCTGGCACCCGGGCCACCGCTGTGTCCCCTGGCACCTGTAGTTCCCCCTCGGCCCCCTCCGGCTCTTCCAGGAGCCGGTAACGGATCACCACAGTCTCTGCATGGCCCCGCAGCCCATCCAGGTCCACCAGAGCCTCACCGGCAGCCCCTGGCATCAACTGGGGCTTGGGATGGGGGATCTGGCGGAGGAGCTGCTGACGCAACGGGGCCGGGCTGCGGCGCAGAAGGTAGGAGAGGATGGCACGGGCCACCGCTGGCACCGTTTGGTTGCCCCGGAGGGGGAAGTTTGTAGCCCGGAGGTGGCTCTCCAGGCGCTGCAGCAAGGAGCCATTGTAGGAGGAGAGCTTGGCCCCCAGGTCATGCAGGGATGGGCCACCTGGGAGCACTGGGGACAGTGGGGATGCTGGGGACACCGGGGACCACGGAGATGGAGGTGACACAGGAGACTGTGGTGATGCTGGGGACCGTGGAGATGCAGGTGATCTTGGGGACACTGGGGATGCTGGTGCCTCTGGGGACACTGGTGACCCCAGGGATTCTGGGGATGCTGGTGCTGCTGGGGACTCTGGTGACACTGGGGACCCCCGAGATACTGGGGACGCTGGAAACCTTGGAGATGCTGGGGACCCCAAAGACCCTCGTGACCCCAAGGATGTATCCGGTGACCGTGGTGATGCTGGTGATCCCAGGGAATCTGGTGACCCCGGGGACCTTGGGGATGCCGGAGACCCTTGGAATGATGGTGACGCTGGGGCCACTGGTGATGCCGGGGACCCCAGGGAACCCTGAGGGGACCCTGGAGAACCCCCGTGGGTGGGCAGAGTCTGGGCAAGCACTGCGAGAGCAAAGGGGACCAGGGTCATCAATCCATCCCCAAAAGTCCCTGTCTGCCAGAGACCAGGGACCCATGGGGGGGGACACAGGAAGGATGGACAGGGACAGACGGACGCGTAGGGACAGACTGGGGACACCCACGGGGATAGACTGGGGACACCCAGACTCATGGGAACAGAGGGACGCACAGGGAAGCACCAGGAGGTGTGGGGACACGTGGATCCATGGGGACACGTGAATCCATGGCGACAGACGCAGATAGATGGGCCCAAGGGGACACACGGACCCACAGGGACAGACCGGTGACACACGGACCCACCAGGACAGACAGACACACGTGGACCCACAGAGCCATGGGGATACACGGACATGTGGGGACGGACAGAGGCTGCAGGCACCGTCCCTGTCCCCATGCCCATCCCAGCCCCTGTTCCCATGCCAGTCCCTATCCCCATCCCCACGGCTGTGACATCCCCCTTCCCTGTCCCCATCCCTCTGCCATCCCTACGCTTGTCACCATCCCATCCCTGTCCCCACCTCTGCGCTGCCCTCATCCCCATGCTTGCATCACCCCCGTCCCCACGCCTGTCACTGTGCTGTCCCTGCCTCCTCCATCAGTTGTCCCCATCACCACCCCCCATGTTGTCCTTGTCACCACGCCTGCGCCCTTGCTGCCATCCTCGTGCCATCCCCATGCCGTCCCTGTCCCCGTGCCCATGCCATCTCCGTGGCTGTCCCCATTACTGTGCTCATGTCATCCGTGTCCCCAGGCTTTCCCTATCCCCGTGCCACCCCTGTCCCCATGCCATCCCCATCCCTGACCATGCTGAACCCATGCCCCAGCCGTCCCCACCGCTGTCCCCATGACCATGCCATCACCATCCCAACCCCATCGCTGTGCCATCCCTGTCCCCACGCCTGCCATCCCTGTCCCTGTCCCCATCCCTGTGCCACCCCTGTTGACAGACCCACGCTATCCCCATTCCCACGCCTCTGCTCATGCCACCCCTGTCCCACGCCATCACTGTCCCCAGCCCTATCATCCCTGTCCCCATGCCCATGCCAAACCCGTCCCTGTCCCCACACTGTCACCACACCCATGACCCCGTCCCCGTGTCATCCCCACGCCTGTGCCATGCCTGTCGCCTGCCCTTCTCATCCCTGTCCCCCATGTCACCCTTGTCCCCTTGCCCATGGCTATGCCATCACTGTCCCTGTCTCCATTCCTGTGCCATCTCTGTTAGCGTCCCCATGCCGTCCCCATGCCCGTCCCCACCACTGTGCCCGTGCCATCCCTGTCCCCCTTGCCCATGCCATCCCTGTCTCCACCCGTGTCATCCCCATCCACATGCCCATGCCGTCCCTGTCCCCATGCCCACGTCATTCCCATCTCCGTCCCCAGATCCGTCACTGTCCCCTGCCCCATCCCTGTGCCATCCCCACCCTGTCCCCATGCCCACACCCGCTGCCATCCCCATGTTGTCCCCACCCCCATGCCTGTCCCCTCGTGGTCCCCACGCTGAGCAGGTGACACGTACGGGTGCGGACGCGCAGGGTGCCAGGCGCCCCGAGGTGCTTCTCCCCGCTGGGCCTGGATGAAGAGCTCGAAGGTGTGTCCAGGTGCCAGCCCTGTCACCTCGAAGGTGACAGCAGAGCCAGGCAGCTCATGGGTGGTCATGGCCGCTGGCTCGTCCTGGGGACAAGGAACATGCCAAGGACACGCTGGGGGACACCACGGTGGGACCTGGCCCTGAGTCAGGCAGCAGCCAGGTGGTCACAGCCAAGAGCTTCTCCCAGGGCTGGGGGACATGCTGGGGACACACTGGGGACACACTGGGGATGGTGTAGTGGGGACACCTCCTCATCCCTGAGCCAGGCAGGAGGCAGGTGGCTGCAGTCAATGGCTTGTCCTGGATGGGGGGACACACCAAGGACATATTGGGGACACCACAGTGGGGACATGTCCCGGTCCCTAAGTAAGGCTGCAGGCAGGTGGCCGC